>NW_005842574.1:332895-337698 GCF_000455745.1 Alligator sinensis | reverse complement strand
CCCCCCTTTTGGCCCGTAGGCTGCCCTGGATTTCTCTGGTCAACCAAGGAAGCCTCTTGGCCCCTTTCCCCCTTTTTCCCCGCATCGGGATCATCTCCCTCTGTGCCTGAAGGATCATTTCCTTAAGGCACAGCCACCCTTCCGGGGCTCCCATCACTTCAAAACTCCTACTCTGCAGTGCGTCCTCGACTAATCGCCTGAGTTCATTGAAATCAGCTTTCCTAAAGTCTAGCACTTTCACCCTACTAGTTACCTTACCACTCGACGTCTTATGGTGAATTCTATTATTAGGTGATCACTATCCCCCAGATGGCTACCGATCTGTAGGTCCCCTACCATGTCATCCCCCGTTGCCAATACCAGGTCCAGTAAGGCATTCCCCCTAGTGGGACCGTGTACCTCCTGTGTCAGGTGGAGGTCCTGTACGCAGGATAGGAACCTGCGTGAACGGTGGGACTTTGCCGTCTGCGTCTCCCAGCAGATGTCTAGGTAGTTTAGGTCCCCCATGACTACCGCCTCCCTACCTCCTTCTGGAGGTCCCTTCCAGCCCCACTTCTCTGTGACTCGGTTTCAGTGAAGCCCTGCTCTCTCTCACCGAACTGTCTCAGATAGTGTTGACCCAACAGCCGGAGAGAGAATGAGGAAGATCCAGCCTCGCTGGGAATGGTCCCGCTTGGAGCAGGGGTTGGACTAGATGTGATCTCCCGAGGTCCCCGTCACACCCTCATTGTTTATGATCCTGTGACTTTGGGAAGAATAATGAAAAACACAAAATGGGGGACACCTGGATAGCTGGCAGCTCTGTGGCAAGGATCGGAGAGTCTTGATAGACCACAGACGCGACACGAGTCTGCCCCATGACTCAGCTCATCACATTTCAACCCTTATTTTTTGTGAGTCTAGTTCCTGAAATGCAGCACTGCCAGCACTGTGGGAGTGCCAAAAATAACAGCATCCACAGCCATAAACTTGGGTCACTAGCTGAATTGTGGGAAGGGAAGCTTTTGCAGTCCTGCCAGCCAAAAATAAATCCTGTGCCTGACACGCAGCAGTTTGTGGGAGTGGTGCTGAGTGTTTGGCAGGCCATGGGAAAAAGAGCTAAATAAATGTGAAACTGTTGTGGGTGCTATATGAGCTTGAGTTTTTACGCTTCGGTTCTTTGAATTAAGTGATGTTCTTCCCTAGCTATGCTAAGTGTCTCAATACTTGATGGTACTGACTTTCTTACAGGTTCAGTCGCCACTGCTAACATCTGCTGAAGTGCCACAAGTGTTCATCTCTAGCATGGGGGCTGAAAACAACCTTGGCCTTTCTGTCCTGCCTTTGGCTTCTCAAACGCTCCCTCGCGGTGCAAGAGCTGCATCTGAATCTCACGTACGCTGCGGTGAGACGCAGCCTCCTGCAGTCTCGTCTTTGCCATTAACGTCAGGGGACTCGGTTCTGCTTCCAGCTAAGTTTTTGTTCCGTGCAAATTCTCACGGTGTGTCTTCAAACCAGTTAAAGTTACCAAGGTCATCTGGATCAGCTGCAACACCAGACACGTCACTGGATGGCTGCACTAGGATGATGCCACTGCCTGGACGTTCTGCTTCGCCTGAGTTTGATGTTATTAGGTGGAGTCCAGCCGACACTGCAGAGTCTTCTCGGCAACGCACCTTCGAAATTGCACAGTCCCCTTCAACTCTGGAAAATGCTGGGCAGAAATCAGAACGAATTGATTGCAGTTTTCTCTGTGCAGAACCAGGTGGGGGCCAGGCACCCACATCGGGGAGCATGCCACGGGCTTACAAGCCATCCCTCGCTGAGAACCGGGACACTGATGAGATGGAAGTGGAGCCATCTCCGTGTTGGGTAGAAGACATTCTGGAGACAGATGCCAGTGACTCAAGTGGAGGAGAAGTGCTTCAATTTGGCCTGTCTGATAACACTCAAGAGCTTCCAGACTCCTTCCACACAGAACATGGAGACAAGGTTGTTCCTGAGCTGCGGGTCCCAGGAGCTGAGCACTCGGTGCTCAGCAGCAGTGGAGGCTCGGCCGACAGCGAGGAAGCAATGGAGATGGATGATATTAAGGAAACAACTAAATCTGAACTGTCTGAGGCTTCAGCGTCTGGTACTCCAGTGCAGGTTACAGAGGTGACAAACGAAGCTAGGAGCCATGTGCTACCAGTTAACGATCACGAGAATTTAATGGGAAAGGAAGGATCAATGGAAGAACAGGAAGAGCCCCTTCTGGAGCAGCCCAGACTCGATAGTGAAGTGCGTGGAAGCCCATGTTCAACAGCAGCTCTTGTGGAGTTGGAAACTTTGGAGAAAAAGGAGCGTCTGTATGTAAAGAGCTCCTCAG
Source organism: Alligator sinensis (assembly GCF_000455745.1). NCBI lineage: Eukaryota > Metazoa > Chordata > Crocodylia > Alligatoridae > Alligator > Alligator sinensis. Next base: position 335,351 of record NW_005842574.1, on the reverse strand, counting down.
AGCTGGCTCTCGTTGAAACAGAAGGCAGTGGAAGTATTGCAGTCAGCGAAGTCCTGGAAGACGTTGCTTTGGGTGAAGATCCAGGTCACAGTTTGCCAGTGAACGACCTTGTAGATGCTGATAGCGCAGCCTGTGTGAAGGAGCTGGGTTTGCTTTCTGGCTTGGATGTGAGTGAAAACGCCACTCAGGAAGCCAGTGTCCCATTTGTACCTGGCACAGAACTTTCCCATGATGATCTGCGTCCCGAGATGCAGAGCGAGCCCTGCAAAGTCACACTGACTTCTGTCTTAAAAGAAAGCAGCCTTGTGCCCAACGAGAGAGAAGCAGAAATGCAAGAAAATGGTAATAATGTCATAGAGAGCAATAGTGATGGCCCACTAGCTGACAAAGAATTAAGCTTGGAAACGTTAAAGAACATCTCAGATCTGGAAACTCAGAAGCCTGCAACTGCTTTAGATGTTCAAGAGCCAGCTGAATCTACCGCTGATAAAATCGCAACCACATCAGACAGAGAAGGGGAAGAAATATGCAGAGACTGTGCTTTGGAGGTGAAGTTGCAAAACGCTGTAGATAGCAGCCCCGTGCTTTTGGATACTGGAATAATTAACCCGGAGGATCAGAACTCTTTTCATGCTCCTAAAGCCGTGATGCCGGATGCAGCAAAAGTAATAGTGCTGTGTTTGGAGGGCCATCGGCTTCCTGTTAGAGTCCCAGTTGATGACAACGAGCTTCACCATGGTGCTGCCTTGTTCCAGAGCTGTGGTCTTGAGCGAGATGTCCCTGGCGCGGGCAGAACAGGGGCTGTGCAGAGCCTGGACGTGGCTCATTCAGGCGAGGAAGAATCGTCGGCAGATCCTCTCATGGTAACAGGCACTCTTGTAACTAAGATAGCACAAAACACTGCGGATTCCTCAGCTGCAGAGAACCAACCTGGCTTGGGCTGGCATGCACGCACGCCTTCCAGAGACCAGCTTGTATCTGCAGAGATGTCTTGTCAGGAGTGTCCTTGTGAAGATGAAGAAGAGTCTGAAGCTCTTGGATCTGTCAAGAGTTCCACTGATGAAACAGCGAGCCAGGAAGTCGATACTGAGCCCTTGACCCGAAGTGAAACACAACCTGCGGCCGAAGCGGATTCTCGCCAAACAAATACTTCTGCTTCTGTTGGTTTAAATGCCGCAGCACATGTCGAGTCTGGAGGTTTTCAGTTAGACCCTCCATATAGACCTGCAGCGCGGTGTACGAGTGAGGTGACAAAGGAGCTTAGCAGCGACGTGGGTTTCAGTAAAACCAGTGTGTTTCAAGTAAGTGCTGCTCTAGAACGTGATGAACCGTCACCCACCTGTGCCAGTGACACGTCCCTAGAGATGGAGAGTTGTGATGGGCCCGGAGATGAAGACTGCCGCAGATCAAGGAGAGAGTCCTTAGATGTAGAGACCAGCTTATCTTCTGTTACAGACTGGATAGAAGTATCATACGCAGAAGTGGGAACTCAGACAACGCTGAGACAGGAGAGGGAAGTGGATTTATTGGCGACACAGTCTTCTGAAGATGAGCACAGGAGTGAGAAGGCAGACCTTGGTGTCGACGACGAGGAAGAGGAAGTCTCCAGGTCCCTGGATACGAATGTGTGCCCCCAGTCACTTCCAGCGGTGCGTGAAGGAACTATACAGAATGATTCAAGTGAAAATCCCTGGGGAGGATCTTCCCCACAGCCAGAGCTGGGTTTTGCAGCGTCTCCAGAACGAGCTCAGCAAAATCTCTCTCCAGATCCCTGCACAAAAGAGACGGCATTTGCAGATTCAAGTTCTCCCGTTAAAGGGAAAAGTGCAGAAGGGAAACTGGAAGAAGCCATGAGTCCAGAGGCCCCCATGGATTTAAGCGCAGGCCTTCCTGAAGACTGTCAAGTGCAGGGTGACACCTGCACCGTGGAGGAGAAGAGGTGGCAGAGGAAAGGCCAGATCCACCTCTTCCCCGTAGAAAAAGAATTGGGAGAAAATGCAGACATCAGCAGATCTTTTCCAGTGGTTGAAATCCCTGTAAGCTATGCTGTGGTCTCCATGCATGATGATGATGATGGTGGGATGAGCGAGGGTGAGGGGCAGGAATTGAAAAATCCCTGCAGACTGACACAAGGTACAGTATCGGGGGGCATGCAACTGGATCACGCGCTCAGCACCGAGAATCCGTTTCCTGAAGAGACAGAGGAAGATGGTGTTGAAAGCATGGAGAGCACGAGAGTGTCTGTAGAGAGGAAGGATGCAGGCACAGCCACGAAAGACAGCATAACTGAGCAGCAGACAAATATAGAAAACCAAGGCTTAGATCAAGAGAGAGAGATTACGGGAAGCTCATGTGGTGGCCAAATGAATCTGAGTCATGACGATGACATAGATGTGCCTGTAGACGGGCTGGAAGGGGAAAGTGCTTGTTACCTGCCCCAAGTGGAGGGAGGAAAA
>NW_005842574.1:327167-332885 GCF_000455745.1 Alligator sinensis | reverse complement strand
CTCTTCCAGCAGCAGAAAGAAGTCCTGACTTCAGCGATTGTTCCCATTCACAGGTGCAGTCCTCTTTCCGTGTGACTAAAGGGGCCGTAGGGAACAGTCTGAAACCTGTTCATGATGGCACCCTGTCTCAGCAGGACACCAAGAATACAGATGGTGATGTAGAGCTGAACAGCGAAAATAGAGTTGAGGCATCCAGCCGTAAATGCAGTGCAAAACCTGAAACAGCAGAAGAGGACAAAGGGGAACCCAGGCCCACCCATGCCCATTTCACTGGACCTGTTCTAGGAGAACCAAATAATTACCCAAAAGATGATGGGAACTTTTGTGTAGGCTGCCTCCACTTGGATCTCCAGCAGCAGTGTACTGGTCATGGCCAGCGCGAGCCTGGTTCTGGTGCGATTCAGTCTCAGCAGCTGGAAGGAGACGCGGATTCAAAGCCCAGAGACGATCCTGTAAAGCCACCTCTCTCTCCAGAAGACCTCGCAGTGGAGAAGTTACATGGAGGAAACATGACTGCTGAGAGCTGGACAGCAGGAGGGCTGGAAAGAGGTAACGATAGCACTGTGTGCCAAGAGGTCGATGAAACGGAGCTGCAAGCTCCCGAATCAGGTGCACAGCCCCGCAGCGTGGATGAAAACGATTGCACACGCGGGGCGCAGCATCTTGCATTTGAAGAGCTGGAACCTGCCAAAGGAAATACAGCTGAAAACATCGCACAGGAAACAGAGACTGACCTTGAGGAAGTGCCGGAGTCATTCCACGCGGAGGAGTGTAACTTGCACTTTTCTGACCCTGAAAAAGAAGAAAAGGAGAGCGTGAGGATGATGGAGGCAGCTGAGCTGCAGGGGGATGGAGGCAGCATCCCACAGGACAGGAATACTGTTATTTCTGAGCCAGCAAGTGTTTCTAATGCCATTATTTCACATCCTGACCTGCACTGCAAACCAACTAAAACCCACTGTGACAAAAGCACTGGAATCGAATCGAATCTACGTACCGAGATGTCAGCAGAGCAGAGTTTGGAACAAAAAGACAGCTCTCGTGATGCTGCACATGGTCTAAAGGAAGCCAAAACTGTTGCACCTGACCATCTGAGCATGTGTTTAGCGACCGGTGAAGACTTCACTCACTTAATAAAACACCCAGGAGACAAAGAGACCCAGCCAGCTGCAGAACATGCTCTTGTCCCTCTATGCCCTGCTTCTGATTCCTGCATCCCAGGAAGGCAGACGGAGCTGGAAGCCGTGGAGAGTCCTGTAGATGTTGGCTTGGATAAGCAAGGTGCGGGCTGTTCAGATGAACTTGCAGGAAATGCTGATTCTAGTGTTATCCAAACTGGAACAAGTCTAGATGAGGTTCAGCGGGATAAAGATCAAATCCTCAGTGGTTTCATTGAAGAACCAGGCACAGGAGCTCTAGCTGCACCTCTCAGCTCCTTAAAAACTGTTAAAGCTTCTCCAGCAAGTGGATCACTGGCCAGTCTCCCTCCAGAAGAAGATGAGCGTCCCCAGGAAACAGGACGAAACAAGCAGGTGTTTCAGCACCAGCAAAGCCAAGACTCGGAGCCCCTGAAGCCCCGCGCAGAGGTAGACCAGCCTGCAGGCATGGGTGGAGGCGTGAGCACTTCAGAGCCCGGCTTTACCAGCAGAACAGACTCTCACGACGCGACAAACGCCGGTTCTCGGAGTCAAGCGTCGAGCAGCGAGAGCTCTGCCAGAACCTTAAAAAGACCCATTCATAGAAATGGAAGCTTTGGACCCCTGGGTTGTGGGGGTGACCCAAGGTCTCAGAAGAGACGCCGCCCTTGGGGATCTGTTTTAGTCCCTGAGCGTGACCTGCCCAGTCCTGATGTCACCTTGCTTCCCATTCCCTGTGATTTCAAAGACTGGCGTGCTGGCAATGGCATTAGGCAGCCCGTTAAGGAATACACTCATCAGTCAGCTCAGCAACATGCTGGAGTTGAGAGAGAAGACATTAAAAACACTATTGCCCAATTAGTGAGGGCAGCTTTTAGCAAACCAAGCAGCTCTAATACCCCAGTGGACATGGGGACATTTGTGCCACTCACTGACAGAGGTGTGACAAAAAGCAAAGACGGCGAATCCACCAGTATGTCGGACAGTGACAGTGGTCTAAGTAATGGCCAAAGCAGTCTGCCTTCAGGGTCAAGCCTGGACAGTGAATGGCCACCTGCATTTGTGTCCGAGTCCCAGAGATCCACTCCCGATGCTCTGTTCGAGTTCACCGAGCGTGCTGCGAGCCCTGCTGATTCCTGCACGGACACGCTAGACGAAGACTTAGCACACGAAACTCCTGAAAGCCCGCGCGCCGATTCTGTCTCGGAAGAGGAAGTGTTTCAGTCCAGGTTGTGTCTAGAACTGGGTCATGAAGATCTTCCTGTCTGTTCTCCCCCAAAGTCGCCTGTTGCGGAGAGCCCCCAAGTCACAACCTCAGACTTCATATTCTCTGACATATCGAATAGTTCTGTGGGCAGTCTTCATTTGCAAGCCGACCCAGATCTGAGCAGTAGCAGCGCTAGTGCGAGACGTGGCGATGGGCCCCATGAAGGGATGTGCAGCAACGGTCGCAACGCGGCTGGGGCCGAGGCGCGGACAGATGTGGCGCGTAGCTCGGCAGAAGACGCGGCCGGGGGTTGGAGTAAAGATGCCCTTCCCATTTCAGAGCTTGCTCCAGCGTCGAGACAGAGCAGTTGGTGTATTAGTCCCTCTGGCTCTGATGACTCTGCTGAAAGCATCGGGGACCAAAAAGACCTGCCGGCACGGTTCCAATCCGAGGCTACATTTAATAACGTAGGAGACTTTTCAGCTCCTGGCTCAGGTGTGAATTCGGACGCTGGGGATAAATCCAGTTTGCAGCAGATAATCTCAAAGGAAGAAACCGACACCAAACAAAAGGAAGGCCCCGAATCTGATGGTTGCCGTGTGCCTCGTGGTGAAATCTTCCTTCAGACAGAGCCTGGGTGTTCTCCCTGCCAAGGTACTTCATGTTTAAATGTTCTGAAGTTATAATGCCGCTAGAAAGCATTGTTTTGGTGATTGGCGGTATGGGCATAGGAACTGCCAAGATAGCCAAGTAAATCAGTTCTAATTATCACAGCATATATGCTACGTGTTATGCCTGCTTAATCTCTATTTTACAGAGACACATCCAGCCAAGGGTCTGGTTTTGTACTGGTCATCTTTCCTTTGCAATGGAGAATATGCTACACTTGTGGATTTTTGGGTCTAACTTACCTTTTCCTGCAAGCTTGGCGATGCTTACCTGTGCCGCTGTCTTGGGGAAATGCAGGGGTTGGTGCATGGGTCGCATCTTCCTGTGGGCTTCCACTCTGCCTTTGCCTGCTAGTGCAGCTTTCCTTGCATCTCCCATCTCTCAGGGCAAAACACTGTCTGTGTGGGAGGGGGATTGCAGAGGAGGGACAAGGTTAGAAGGAAAGCGTGCGCTGAAGAGGGTGGAACAGGACGCTTGAATGTGACACGCAGGAGAAGGGGGAGCCGGTGGGGTGTGTGGGGTGGTATGGCTGGATACACTAGGTTTCACTCACACGCTAAATGCTTGGATCTTCCCTGCAGAATTAGCTCCTGAAGCCACGGTGAGCCAGAGTGCAGACCCCCCGGGACGAGAACGAGTCGGATCCAGCGTAGGACCAGAGGGTAATTCCCAGAATCAGTTAAAAAGAAAGCGGGACCCCGAGGAGCATGGCAGTAACAGTGGCAGAAGCAGGCTTTCCCCTCCCTCCAAACTGCATCCCCTTGATTTTGCCAGTAGCTCAGAGTCAGAAAATGGGGAGGTTGCAAGTCACGGAGGAACTGTCGTGTGCGACTCTGGACCATGCAGCTGTTCTCAAGCAAACCTTTCTGCCAAGGCCACCCAAACCCCATCCAGACCTGCAGCCCGGACCTCCGTCTTGCTAAAGAGCTCATATTTGCCTCTCCCTACTTCTCCAGTCCACGTACAGAGTCCTCAGAAGGCCAGAGACTGTGCTGTGAGCGTGTATGTCCAGACGTCTTATTCTAGCAGACAAGAGGACTCCTTCTACTCTAAACTGCCTTGTCGTGAGACAGCTGATTCTGCGATGGAGGCTAACAGAGGGGATGGAAGAGGCGATGGAGAGGAGGACTTCAATGAAGACGACCAGTTTGGAGATGCTAGTGGAAGGCAGCAGAAAGGGGAAGGGCAAGCTAACCTCTGTGATGACATGGAAGGAAGAGTTGTTCCTGAGCCTTGTATCCCGGTGGGAACGAGAGGCCCCAGCAACTCGCAGGCGGCTGAGCTTAGCAGTCCGAGACCCTCAGAATGGGAGGAAGTCGAATTCTCTTGGTCAGCTTCGAACAGTCCAGCTTGCGTACCTGCAGCCGCCCCTGGCTTCAACGAGGAAAAGCCGCAGTGCTCCTTACAATCGGAGACTTGTAGGGATGCTTCTTATCTCAGCTGGGGTGTCAAGGACCATCCTTTAGTCCTTTCTCCAGAAATCCCAGCTTTGCACAACCATGGCACTAGGGAGACCACCGCAAGCTCCCTGCCAGCTGCTTCGTTTCAAGCAAACGCTGCTTCAGATCTTAGGGAGGTGTCAGTGGGAGACCAGCTCTTCCTTCCTTACAAGCTCGAGGCGCTGGAGGTCAGCCAGCCGACTTCAGAATGTGTGCGCTGCTCTGATGAGGAGGCTTCCTCTTGTTCCAGAGACGTTGATGAAGACATGCAAGAGTTCCCGGACAGTCCCACAGTGTGTTCAAATGCTCACGACCTTTCCTCTGAGACTAAAAATCTGGATGATGTCTCCAAGGCTGAGAACTCTACCTTAAAAGCAAGTGTAAGTGGTGCAAGCTGGATGGAGAGGGAAGTCCAAAAAGACTGGGCTTCCTCGGCAGGGGACATTGAGATCCAGTTGCAGCAGTGTGAGACCGTGCTGGATGAAATTTCCCAGGTCCTAGGTGTTGTTGAGGGCATTGATGCAGAGCACATGAAGAAATGGAGGTAAAACTTTTCTTTTCAGTAGTTAAAGACCAACATAATGGCACTATCATTGGGGTCCAAGGTTGTCTGGTGCTGGGAGGAGTGATTTCATAGATTTCATAGACATCAGGGCTGGAAGGGACCTTGGAAGATCATCGAGTCCAGCCCCCCGCCCAAAGGGCAGGAAGTCAGCTGGGGTCATAGGATCCCAGCAAGATAAGCATCCAGTTTCATCTTGAAGGTGTTCAATGAAGGCGCTTGAACCACCTCCGGTGGCAGGCTGTTCCAGACCTTGGGGGCTCGGACAGGAAAGAAGTTCTTCCTTATGTCCAGCCTGAAACGATCTTGAAGTAGTTTGTGACCATTCGACCTCGTCATCCCTTGGGGCGCTCTGGTGAACAAACGTTCCCCCAGATGCTGGTGGTCACCTCTGATAAACTTGTAGGTGGCCATCAGATCACCCCTGAGCCTACGCTTTTCCAGGCTAAAGAGCCCCAGGGCTCTCAGCCTGTCATCGTAGGGTCTGCTTCCCTGACCTCTGATCATGCGCGTGGCTCTTCTCTGGACTCTCTCAAGCTTCTCCACATCCTTTTTGAATTGTGGAGCCCAAAACTGGACACAGTACTCCAGCTGTGGCCTCACCAAGGCCGAGTACAGGGGGAGAATGACATCCCGGGATTTGCTTGAGAAGCATCTATGGATGCAAGCCAGCGTTTTGGTCGCTTTACTAGCCACCGCATCGCA
>NW_005842574.1:311288-326106 GCF_000455745.1 Alligator sinensis | reverse complement strand
TGAAAAAGGACTTTTTATTGTCCTTGATGCTCGAAGCTAGTTGGAGTTCAGTTGCAGCCTTGGCTTTCCTGGTCTGCTCCCTACAGGACCGGACCAGTGCAGAATAATCCTCCTTGGAGGTGACTCCCATCCTCCATCCTTTGTAGGCCTTTCTTTTTAGCCTCAGGAGGTCTGCTAGGTCCCTGGAGAGCCAGGGGGGCTGCTGTGCCCTCTTGCTGCCTTTCCTCTGAGATGGAATAGACTTAGTTTGTGCATTGAGGATCGCTCCCTTGAGGAGCAACCACTCTTCTTGAACTCCCCTCTCCCTGTGGTCACGGTCCCTTAGGGCCTCACTGACAAGCCTCCTGAGCTTGTCAAAGTCGGCTTTCCTGAAGTCAAGGACTTGTGTGTTGCTGACCGACTTGCCAGCTTTTCGGCGGATGGTGAAGGTGATCAGCTCGTGGTCGCTGTCACCCAGCTTCCCATCGATCACTAGGTCGCTGACTAGGTCATCCCCAGTAGCCAGTACCAGGTCGAGCAGTGCTTTGCCTCTCGTTGGCCCATAGACTTCTTGAGTCAGGTAGAGGTCATCCACGCACGAGAGGAAGCTCTGCGACCGCTCAGATTTTGCTGAGCGATCCTCCCACGAGATGTCCGGGTAATTGAAGTCACCCATGACAACCATGATGATCCTATGCTCATAGAAGATGAGGGTTGAAGGGACCTCAGGAGGTCACATCTAGTCTAACCCCCTGCTCCAGGCAGGACCAGCCCCAGCTACATCATCCCAGCCAAGGCTTTGTCTACCCAGGGCTTAAACACCTCCAAGGATGGAGACTCCACCGCCTCTCTGGGTAACCTGTCCCAGTGCTTCACCACCCTCCTAGTGAGAGTTTTTCCTAATATCCAACCTCAACTTCCCTTGCTGCAGCTTGAGCCCATTGCTCCTTGCCCTGTCATCTGCCCCCACTGAGACCAGCCCAGCTCCATCCTCGTTGCAGCCCCCCTCCCCTGTCACAATGTACAAGGTGTTTTCTGTCAGCATCCAATGTTCTTATCCATCGTAGCTTCACATCTTGCATCAGTCAAAAGAATGGCCTGTGCAAGTTGAACACACATAAATGTGACCTTTTAGAGCAGGGGTGGGCAATTATTTCGGGCGAAGGGCCGCTTACTGAGTTTTGGCAAGCCACCAAGGGCTGCATGGCAGGCAGCCAGGGGCCCCCGCGGGCCAGATAGAAGGCCTGGCGGGCTGCATCTAGCCTGCGGGCCGCATTTTGCCCACCCCTGTTTTAGAAGCAGTTAAGTGGAGCCAGAGGATGTCTTCGTAATTCCTCTCTTTTTCAAAACCAGAGAACAGATTGAAAAGCTGCGGAAAGACACGAAAATGCCAAAGACCTACATTGCAGTGGTGGGGAACACGGGGGCTGGGAAAAGCAGCCTGCTAAACGCTTTGCTGGACGAGGAAGCCGTGCTGCCGACATCCGCCATGCGAGCCTGCACGGCTGTGGTGGTGGAAATCGCCAGGACCTCTGGGAAAAGTCCGTACGAAGCAGATGTGGAATTTCTGTCTAAAGAGGTGAGTAGCAGCCTAAATCTAAGCTGTTAAAGCTGCTAGTAGGGTCGTGGTGGTACTGTGGCCATTGAGCATGCCAGAAGCAAAGCTTGTTTGGCAGCGGCCCGACTATATAGCTACCTTGTGTTGTCCACCAACAAAGTGCCTGTTTCCAAGCTAGCAGCCTGGCGCATTAGAGGATGGGTTAAAGGAGACTGACTTATAGGGCACAGGCCTGGGACTTTGGAGACTTAGCTTTTCCACCCTCTTACTGCTGATCTTTTGAGGACACCCTTAGAAAAACTCTTCACCTGATGCGCAGGTTACCCACCTGTAAAATGGGCTTAATGGCCATTGACCTTCTTCACAATGGGCTTTTAAGAGCTAAAGATGAAAAGTATGGGATGAAAGAGAGGTTTTGTTGATCAAGTACAGGTGCATTTCCTGTTGGCGTGTGACACTTTGATGGCAAGCTCTGAAATCTGTGCGCAGGTGTGTGTCTGTGTCCATCCCCGTGGATACGTGCTTTGCATTTTGAAGTCCATTCAGCTGATCTGGGTTCTCTTCCCAGTCTCCATCCCTTCATCTTTGGACTCTACATCGAGTGCCCCACTTAGCACAAACCCTGTAAAGAGTCGATGAAGCTTATATTCCAGCATTGTAGGGTTAGGGGCGTGAAGCACAATCCATCCAGTGTCTCTGACAGGTTTGGCTGTCCTCCGAAGATTGTTCATTGCACATTTTGGGGCTCTTCTTTGTCTTTCAGGTTGCATGCTATTTTGCTAGGTTTAGCCTTCGACAGACTTCTCGTCTGGAGGAGAAGCAAAATGACTAAATGTAGCAGGGCGAAAAATCCCTTCCTGGGTTTCTCCGAAGAGCGATTACCCCGGCAGGGACGGTTGCACGTGTTGCTTGCGATGCTGGTGATTTCCCTGGTAGTTCTGGGTTTCTGTAAGATTTACGGTGCCAGAGCTGGAAAAATCCACTTGTTTCTGTGTGTTCCCCAGACAAGGGCCATCAGCTCCTCCTTGATCCAAGCTTTTCAGCAGTTGAGCCGTCTCGTTTCTCAGTTTGAAATGTTGATGATCAGAAGCGGTTCTGAGCACCAGCTTTGAAGAGGCTGGTATTCTCAGAAATCTCTCAATGCCACACTGCCTGCAAACTGTGCCTCCGTGCAGCATCATGAGTTGGGCACAACTCCTGGCCTGTGTTTAACAGCACATAAACCTGCCCCGATAACCTTCCAGACATGACTTCAGTCAGCTGGCGCAGCTGTGTTTGCCTGGTGCCGCAGAGAGCTGCTTCGGGGGATTTTCAGTTGTGCAATCCGCGGTAGAAGGAAAACTGACTCCTCCGGGCAGCAGTGAAACGAATGGGGCTCTGGTTAGTCTTGTTCTGCCCTTTGGCATGGGGAGATGCTGGAGCTGGGTGTTGGGAGGAGAGCCCCAGCGAGAGCCTGATCCTGGGATGAAGCACGTGTTTTCATTTGGATGTGAGCCTCGGCCCAGCACCCCTGCTGCAGGCACGATTCAGGGCTATTAGATGCTGCTTCCCTGTCCAGGAGACACTTGTGAGCCCCTGTATTCTTCGTGTACCCTCCAGCATACCTGCAGGGCCCACACGCGTTCAAGGGCTACGTGGACTTTCCTTTCTGCTTCCTCTTGTTCCACGCAGCATCTTCCTCTTCTCTTGGTCCCTGTCTTGATGCTCTCACCGGGTTAGCTTCCTCCAGACCCATTTCAGTGACTCTGACTGCTGTTCACATCTTCCAGAGGAGAAGCCACTTATGTTTGTGACCTAAGTAGCCCTTGCAAACCCCGGTTCATCCTTTTTAAATGGCTGAGCTGTAGAAATTATGTTAGGAATGGTTTGGGCCTTTAATCTTGCTTTCAAAGGAGCGATGTGCTCATGCTGTATGTTGAATTATCTTTGGCTGAGGACAGAGGTGGCTAGCCAAGTTAGTATGAAGACAGGCAGAAGGCAGGGCAGGATGGTGCCTTAAGAGATCAACTGGTTCAGAGAGGCCTGAGCTTTCATAGGCAACAACCTTCTTCCGTAGACGCTAGGAATAGACCTTGGAGCTATTAAGTATCTGGAGATGAGAAGATGCTGTGCAGACTGAGTGCCCGAGTGTAGTGCTTAGGTACTGTGGTTAAAGGGGCTTTGTAAATACCTGGAAAAGAATCTGAAACTGGTTGGAAAACTTTATTTTCTACATGAGGTATCTTTAAGGTGCAAATCTAGTCTGCCTTCTAAACTGTATTTTATCTTTCAAGAGGAAAAGAAAAAGCTCCTGAGAGTGTTTGAAACTGTGTAAAGAGGATTTTTCTAGCCAGCATAAATAATAACCTAATAAAAAATCTCGAAGTAATCTTAGCAGAACTGTTTCTTTTACTCGTACACCTGGGGGCAAGCAGGACACTTAGTCTAGACTCCTGTTAAGTTTAGTAATGTTTTGTTGTAGGCAGAAAACCAAGAAGTCTTTTGGGACTTTTCTGGAATACTCACAAGGGTGTGTGTGTGTGCGTGTGCGCGTGTGTGTGTGTCACTTCAGGAGTGGGACAGCGAGCTGAGGGCCCTGCTGGAAGATATGAAAGACAAATCTGGTAACCTGAAGAAGCGTTGCCCAGATCGCAAGACAGAAGCGGGCGCTGCCTACAGTCGTGTGAAGGCCGTCTACGGGATGGTAGCAGAACTTCCGCGGCTGAAGGAGATGCAGGAGGTGACCCAGCATCTCGGGACGGTGAAACACATCTCTGCAGAAAAGGTAAATGTAGCATGATTTGAGGCCTGGCCTTTTGGCCTCTGCTTCTGCTTAGGCTGTGTCAGACTCGGGCATATGGTGACCTGAGTGGCTTGGCCTATTTCCTGGTGTTTCAGGAATGAACCTAGCTCTTGCACTCTCCCTTCCCAGGCCACAGATTTTCGCGCAAAAATAGAGAAGTTCATTGACTCTCGGACGGACAGTCTGCGTGACATGAAAGGCGGTGAATTCTGGCCAATTGTGAAATGTGTCAGGATCCGCGTTCCCGACACCGATGTGCTGAAGACGGGGGCCGTGCTGGTGGACTTGCCGGGCGTGCGGGATTCCAATGCAGCCAGAGACAGTGCAGCCAAAGAGGTATGATGGTCTCTTTGCGATCACTGTCCTTTTAAGGGCGGTAGGTTTTCCCTTTCTTTCTTCTTTAAAAACATTTTATGCTTCTAGTTCCCGGTGCCTTGTCTGCCTTAGAAGCAATGTCCTGTCCTCTCGTTGCAAAGCGAGCCAGTAGCAGACTGGCTGGCTTAACAAGGGTGTCACTTGCAAGCCAAGGGAAGTGATCCTTTTGTTTTGGTCAGCACTGGTGAGGCCTGTCCTGGAGTCCTGTGTCCAGTTTTGGGCCCCGCACTTCAAGAAGGGTGTGAGTATATTAGGAGGAGCCCAGGTGAGAGGCCTGGGAATCGTGACTTGTGAGGAGAGGCTGAAGGAGCTAGGATTGTTTTGTCTGGAGAAGAGAAGATGGAGGTGGGATTTAATAACAGCCTTCAGTACCCTGAAGGATGGTTATAGAAATGATGGGGATAGGCTTCAAGGTACAGTTCAGGGTGCAATGGTCTTAAATGGCAGCAGAGGAAATTTAGGTTGTATATTAGGGAGAACTTCTATTCTTCCATGTTTCCCAATAGGCATTACATGATGAGCAACATCTTCCCTCCTCCTGGGTCCGTTAGGCGTGAGCGTCTGCAGTGCCATTTAATCAGCACCTGGCACTGGCTGTCAGACACCAGCTTTGTGAGAAGTTGAGTAGTAAGTCTCTAAGAGAGGGTTAAACTCCTCTGAATAAGGAGCCTCTGCAGCTGCAGTAACTAAGTTAATGTGACAAGACCTGTCCATAATTGTGGTTCAGGGTATAAACTCATTATTGTACAGTTTCAGTGGAGAGGTCCCTAAGGAGGGTATTGTATTACACATCTAGGTTTCTATTTATGCCTCACTTTTAAGATGACCTTGATCTGAGACAAAATGCCGTTGGCAATGGACCTTGGATCCACTCTGCTGTGGCAGTAGAGTAGCAGTGATCTGTGTTGGAATTTATAGACTCACAGACAAGAGGGCTGGCAGGGTCACAAACACCTCCCAGGATGGAGACTCCACCACCGCTCTGGGTAACCTGCTCCCGTGCTTCACCACCCTCCTCCTGAGAGATTCTTTCCAAGTATCCGACTTAAACCTCCCTTGCTGGAACTCGAGCCCATTGCTCCTTGTCCTGCCATCTGCCCCCACTGAGAGCAGCCCAGCTCCATCCTCTTTGCAGCCCCCCTGCAGGGAGGTGAAGGCTGCTATTCAATCCCCCTCGGTCTTTTCTTCTCCAAACTAAATCAGCCCAGTTCCCCCTGTGGCGGGTCAGTAGGGAGTGCTCCTGCGCTGAGCCACACGCCTTGCCTCGCTGCACCCGACCACCTACCAAGCTCCGAGTGTCTCCCCGGGGGCGCCTCGCATCCAACCAACCAACTCTCTGAAGAATTGCCGGTTAGTTCCTCTCCACTCTGCAGCTGTAGTTCCTCAGACACCTCATTCGCTTGGAAGTGGCACCTCTCTGCTTGAATCCACACTTCTTTTTTGCCATCAGGACGGCTTTTGACCCTTTGTGTCTGCTGGGCTGCCTCCCTGTTCTCTGTCAGTACATGCATGGGAAGGGCCAGCCTGTAGTGCTTGCACAGAGGAGAGAGGGCAAGAGATGGGTCATGGCAAATCTGACCACTAACTGCCATTAAACACGTGCAGCTTGTTACATGTGGATGCTTTAAGCCTCTGCATATAAATGGCTGTGGCCTTCAGTCCTCAACCAGAGCTTCTGCGGGAGACTTTGAAGTGACCTTTCCTCTTGGGTGCCACGTACTTTGGAGATGCTGAAATGGGGAAACATCTCCTGGACCATTTGTTTTAAATGTATTGCTTTAGTAAGAGGTGACAATCACAGGGTTCTGTAACCTGCCCTTTGTCCCCATCCTCTAGTATTTAAAGAATTGCAATGCAGTCTGGGTAGTAGCCAACATCAACAGAGCCGTGGATGACAAGACTGCCAAAGACATGCTGAGCGCCAGCCTGCGGAGACAGCTGCTCATGGATGGCCAGTTCGGGAGTTTAGCATTCATCTGTACGAAGACTGACAGCTGTAACGTCCCGGAAATAATCAGGTAGCCTCATTGCATCCCGAGCCTGCTGCACGAGCGCATCTCGCCTGCAGTGGTGCTTGTCACCCAAGCTCTGTTAAGTGTAAACCTTCTTAAGCAACTTGTCAGGAGCATTGTTGCTGCCCCTCAGTCACATGTGATGGGAAGGATTGCGAGATTTAAAAGGTAGAGGGGCCTGCTACAGGGATCACAGCCTGCGAGGACGAGGAGGTTCTCAGTTCTGTGTTCTGGTTTGGCTGTTTTTGACAGTAACAGTGTTGTTGCAAACAGTGACAGCAACAGTCCTTGATGGCAGATGCAGGGGTGCAGTGGTGAGGTCCCATCCCCTTTGATTCCTGCTTCCTCAAAGTGTAAAACCAAAAGCCTGGCAGTAGCAGCAGCATTTCTATTCAGGCAGCAGTGAAGGTGTCACATGACTTCCTGACTCATTATCATCTGTTTCCTTCTAAACTCTTCACTCCACAGGTGTTAACGACCCTCTCTCCATTTTATGGTATTCATGTTCCACTGATCAAGCTAGGCTTTGTTCTTCTCTTAGTTCCTCCTGGTAATGAAGCTCCTGTGTCACAGCCGTGCAGACTGTAGCTAAAAACATTGGGCGCCTGCACATGAGCAGCAAGGCTGCTCTGACACCCTGTAATTATAGTGTGTCGGAGACTCAATTAATGAAGTCTGCTGGAGCGTGATAATTGCCACACTCCAGCAGACTCCAGTGTCTCATGTATCAGCGTCCCTGTGCTTAAAAATGGTGGGGGGAAAGCTTTAAGTTAAATTAAAGCACTCCTACTACCATTTTTAAGGGCGGGGATGCTGGTACATGAGACTCTCCAGGCGCTTTAATTAGAGCGGCTCCAAGAGCAGACTCAATTAATCGAGTCTTCTCCGACACACTGTACTTACAGCGCACTGGAGCAGCCTCACTGCTCCGAGAACCGCTCCAATTAAAGCTCCCCCCGCTCCTGGATCACGTGTATAAACGCCCATTAACTCGGGTGTGGAAACATTAACTCAGGTGAACGGTAACTCAGGTGAAGAAGTAACGTACAGTGAAGTGTGGAATGTACCGTCAGGATGGTTAAGAGGAGGCTGGACTTCGTTTTATGCATCTGGAAGAGATGTTCATTTAATTCCAATGATGACAGGACTAAAGAAACAACATTATAAAGAAATGATTTTTGCCTCGTTTGTTTTGTTTTTAATTCAAAATGTATTCCACAGCAAATGAACGCTCGTTCTAGTAAAGCTGTATTTGTTTTTGCTTTTAACTTAAACTGAATAATACAGCCCTAGCCCCTGGTTTATTTGTAAAACTTTTAGTTTCTTTTTACCTGGAGAAAAATATGTATTGGGTTATATGCAGTGATGCATTACACCATCTAAATCCTAGATCCACCCACATCTACATCTTTAGCCTTTTATTCACTGACCTACAATAGACTGTATCCTCTTCATCTCTCACGAATGCTGTTCTAAGCTGAAGACTTATATTGCTATATAAGTGTAGGTGGAGAGAGATCATTAGTCTTGTTAGCCTAAAGTCAGGAAGAAGGCAGAGCAGGGGGCACCTTGGAGACTAATTGGTTTGGAGAGGCAGGAGCTGTCTGGCAATAGCCGACACGAGATGCTAATAGTACGTACGAGAAACTGTCGGGTTGGACTGTTGGTATAGCCAGGATGGTCCAGGAAATACGTGAGAAGCCAGGTTTGTTGGGCGGTCTCTTTTATTGGACTGGCTGTATACGTACCTGAAGAAGGGCACGTTGTGCCCAAAAGCTCGTGTAATGTCTCTGAACTCTACAGTTGGTCTCATAAAAGATATTGCCACAAAAACTGCGCTTCTTGAGGAATCAAAACTCATGGCAGATTTATTAGACCAACTAGATACTTGCATAGGCCTGATGAAGGCTGCTTGTGCCCAAAAGCTTGCAAATAAAGATTTTTTTTTTTGCAAATATCTAGTTGGTCTAATAGAAGATATCACCTCTGCCACGAGGTTTGATTCCTTTTACCTCTAGACCAATACGGCCGCAGCCTGGATACCTTGCTTCTCGTGTACACGTGTGGCCTGTATCCTCAGGGCTGCTGTGCGATTCCTTACGCTCTCTGCCTGGCATTTTACAGGCCCACAACGGATAGTTCTGTCTCTCACCGTTACATTTAAGAGCTCAATTAGGGGAGGTGCTGAGCACACCCAGCTTCCTCTGGCTTCCCTGGGGAGTGACAGGCTTGGATTGTGCCCCCAAGCTGCAGCCTTGCGGTTTTGCTTCTGCATCCAGATATAAATCGTGGCTGCTGCTGAAACAGCGTTTTGGGGAGCAGGGTCCTGAGTGTCTGAGGGGATCAGAATTGGTGTGTGCTTCTTGGTATCCATTGCCTCAGGACTGGCTTAATTTTATGTGCTTGGGAAATATTTGCCTTGGTTGTTTTGCTGAGGGGAGGCTTTCAGTGTTTAAGCATGATGTCCCCCGCTTTGCTGGCTATGAGCCTGATTCAGAACCCACTGAAGTCAAGAGGAGTCTTTTCAGTGAGCTCACAGGCCTTTGGATCAGCTCCCTAAGTTTTATTACAACGTGCCAAACATCTGGGAAGATTTGCAAGCCAAAGAAGTCACAGAAGGAGTGCACAGCCAGGTGTGTGCAGTCCCAGCTAAGTGTGTGTGGGTTCACTTGCTATAAAAAGAGCCAGTTCATCCAAATAGATTTTCGCTGTGTGACATGTTTGTTTTGTAGTGATTTAAAGCTTAATTGCCGTGCCTCCTATCTTGCAGGGACCTAGATTTAAGGGATGAAACGCAGCCTATCGAAGAGGCGGTAGGAGAGCTGGAAGAGCAGCGAATGCAAGTGGAAATGGAGAAGGAAACCTTGTATGCTCAACTCCAGCAAGAGGCGAGTAAAGCTTCTTCCCCCTCCTATAGACTTCACTTCCTCCAAATCCTCGTATGTGCCAGACAGCATCCTCTGTAGCACGGCCCCTGTCATCTGGAGCTGGGCTGTTCTCTGGGGGCAGGTGACAGAGCAAGGAGCAATGGGCTCTGGTTACAGCAAGGAAAGTTAAGGTTAGGTATTAAGAAAAAAATTCTCATGAGGAGGGTAATGAAGCACTGGAACAGGTTACCCAGAGAGGTGGGGGAGTCTCCATCCTTGGAGGTTTTGAAATCCCGGGTAGACAAAGCCTTGGCTGGGATGATGTAGCTGGGGCTGGGGCTGGGGCTGGTCCTGCTTGGAGCAGGGGGCTGGACTAGACGTGACCCCCGCCTGAGGTCCCTTCACGCCCTCGTTTTCTGTGAGTCTGTCTGAAGCTACATTTTTTCCTAACATGTAGCTCTTAGTGCTGTATAACAAGCTGTTCTCTTTTTGGTGTCACTGTGGCTAGCATCTCCACGGTTCAGCTGGGTGTGATTTTACATTCTGTGTGTGTAAATCCTTACAAGAAGCTGTGGTTTCACTTACCTGGACGAATCCAGACAGGGTCATAGCAGGTGCTCTCTGAAGGGCCTCGTACAACACTGCTACGGCAAGATACCGGGCTGGGTGGACCTGTGCTCTGACCCCGTAAAGTAGTTCTTTTGAAGCAGCTTTGAGGGCAGTAGAAAATCGGGTATGCGAGGGGGTCGTGCATTTGGCTTCCCAGGAGAGTGAGACAACAGCTGCGCCCCTCCAGCTGACCCGGTGCCCTGCCACCCAGAGTCAGGCTACGAGTTTCCGGACAGGGGAGACCTGCCAGGCCACGCTAGAGCAAATCGCCTTATGACAACCCTGCCTGAGCAAGCAGCTGCACTTAGGCATCGAGAGCTCGAGTGGGAACGCGGAGAGCCGTCCTGTCTATGGGCAAGGCTAAAGCACAGTGGCACTGAGAACTCCCCAGGTCTTTGCCTGCTCAGCCCATGGGCAGAGAGCATTTGTCCTTCAGCAAGCTTGGGGATTTGGGGTCCTCCCACCTTTGTGGTCTAAACAGGGGCATTGGCTGTGTCTCTGCACTGGAAGGTGCCTTCTCCCCTTCTGAATGAGATGAGGGCCAGTCTGAAGTGCCGGCAGGGATGTCCTCTCTCCCTGTGCCATGTCCTCTGGCAGGAGGGGGAGGGAAGTCTTTAGGGTGAGGATGCTTTTTTAATCGCAGGTTGGAGTGGAAGTGCCCTGGCTGTACTTGGGCACGAGGGAGATGGTCATGAGATTTCCTCTGTGCTCTTCCAAGGGACTTCATTAATTGGTACAGATGAAAACTGCGTCCAAAAACTCAAGGCACATTTTAGGGAGACGGGGTTCAGGTACAGCTAGCCACACGCTTCCAGGGCACAGAATTTTTCTGCTAGAAAAGCAAACAAGCCATGGCCTAGAAAGTACCATTAAGTATCCGTGAGAGCCCAGGAAGGTCTAGGTAATACCGCTTGGGCTAGGCTTGGGGCAGGGGGCACTGCCTTGCTGCCTGCCAGGGTCTGGCTTTGATTCTCTCCAATATTCCTCCCTGCGTACAGCAAAGGCAGGGACGTGATGCAGAAACTCGGACCCAGACAGAAAACGACCTGAGGAAGCAGCTCCTGGAGAGGGAGTTCAGAGTGAGTAGCACCGAGAGCTGTGACATGATGGGGAAGGGTGGGTTCTTCTAAGCTCCCTCCTTGAGCAGTCGTGTCCTTCTGACCCCTGCGCAGAAGGGATGTCCCAGCGAGATCATGCCCATGCGCAGCTCCAGGTTTTTGTTGCAGCTGCAAATTCAGCGCCCTCCGTTCTGCACGGATGATCGCCTCTCACTCCTCCTGTCTGCTCTTAGGTCAGTGCCTTGAAGAGGGAGAAAGAGGCGAAGCTTCGTGCCATTAGTCTGATCTGCGTCCAGGCGCGAAGTAAGTTTTCCAAGCAGCAGATATGTATGGATTTCAACAGCGGCCTTCAGGTAGGTGGGCACGGAGGGAACCATTCTCAGTCAGGCATTGGCTTTTTGCTGCTTTTCTCTAGATTTGGCCCCACGGGTGCTCAACCTCTGGCCCATGAGGACCTTCACGGGCTGGGAAATTTGGTAGTGGGGGAGTGGTGCGAGCTCCATGCAGCTGCATCCAGCTTCACCCAGGCCATAGCTGCTCCCCCCACTCCCCGGTGAGCAGCTCCACCCCCATCCCCGCCCCCACCCCATGCATCCAGGTGTGGGCTGGGCCCTTCCAGGATCCAGCCTGCTAACAGCCCTGGCACTGCCCCCAGTGACACTCGCCACACCTGACTTCTGAAATACCAGCATCCAGGGGAAAGGGAAGGGAATCCCGGTGGTATTGGTGCTACCCCTCCGATTCCCATCCCCTGCTGAGGAAAGCCTAGGGCACCCTGGAACATCGTCTCAGAGAGGGCGCCTCTGTGTCCATTTTGCTTTTCCCATGAGAACGGCAATGCGTCCTCTGACAGCTTGTAGCCTGGAAGGGATGCTTGATGCTGATCCAGTCCATCCCTCTGTGTCATGCATGTGCCAGAATTTCATCCA
Organism: Alligator sinensis; assembly: GCF_000455745.1. Classification (NCBI taxonomy): domain Eukaryota; kingdom Metazoa; phylum Chordata; order Crocodylia; family Alligatoridae; genus Alligator; species Alligator sinensis. The sequence continues at coordinate 313,937 of NW_005842574.1, read as the reverse complement.
GCAAAGCTTGTGCTGAGCCTGATGACCAGTGGCTGAAGCAGAGCATGCTTCATAGAAAGACTGGCAGTGCTGTTTAGGGCTGACTTGCCCAGCATCTCCGATTTAGATGGTAGCTGCAGCCGCTGCAGGTGGTCACTTGTTGGCTTTGAGCAGAGGTGAAGCCAAGTTGCCCTGTGTTTCAGAAAATGAGAAGGAAAGCAGTGTGCGAGGAGGATGAGGATGAAGAGGAGATGGAGGACGAGGAGTTCAGCACCGTAGATGCAAGAGACCCCGGAGAAGCTGGATCCAGGCAGCGTCAGCTTCAGGTTTTCACAGTCAGTTCCACGGAGTATCTGAAGCTGCACGGGAAACTGCTCCGAGACGGGCAGCCCCAAGTCTTCCATGATGACGAGGACACAGGTACGTGCGGTGATGTTCCCTAGCTAGGGGTGGTCGTGCTGCCGACATAACGGTCTCTTCTGTCTGCTTGCTACCACCATGACCATCTCATTTTCCTTTGATAGACCAGCTTTATAAAGCACGTTTCTAAGAACATGGCCAAGATAGAACCCAATACCCTGTATTAATGCCACATCTTCTCACATACGACATGCCCCTACGTAAGATATGCACCTTGTTTTTGAAAGGCAGGACAAAGAAGCAAAGATCTTTCCTTGAAAGTACGGGTAAGGAGCAGAAAGTAACTCAGTAGCAGCAGTTTGGGAACCCAGCGTGCGTGTTGTGCTGCTCACTGCGGGCCACGTGCAGCTTTGCTTTTGCTCTCTCCAGGAGAGGCTTACTGCTGCAGAAAGTGATATTACTGTCTTTCCTCGTGTAGAGTGCGCACCCCAATTGCCAGTAGCTGATTTTTTAAGAAAACAGTGTGTCGTGTGTGAGAATACAGTATGTTCAAATCATGCCTTTGTATCACCTGGTTTTGCTGGCTTTTGCAAGCATGGGTTTCCCGGCACGTCTGGTCCTCGCTCGCCACCTCACCTGTTGTGTCGTCCGTTAGCCTGGAGTTCTTTAAGGCAGAGACTGTCTCTTTATTTGGGGTTTGGGCAGAGCTTGGCACTGCGAGGGATGGAGGAGGTCACTGAGGAGAAGGGGTAATGTTGCTTCTTGGCTGTTTGTGCTCAGAAATCCCAGCCCTGAAGAGCTTTGCCATTCACACCGCCCTGCAACACAGCATGGTGGCAACGGAGAAGTTAATCCGGAGCCTGTCTTGTGTCATAAGTCAAGTGGTTAATTACCTGACCAACCAGAGAGCGGAGGTAAGCATGCACGAACCCTCTTAGCTTTACGCCTGCGGTGGTTTCCTCTGAATCGGTGTGTTTTAAAATGCGCAGTAATGGGTGGCCTCGTATGGCATCTAGGCATACAGTGTCATCCCCGCCACTGACCTTAGCAATGCCCCCCCGGGTCCTCTGTCCTAGACAGAGACATCACTTACTCAGATCCAATGTAACATGCTCGTTTTGGCCAGTACCAGGGGTTCATATGATAGGAGAGTGTGGATGGGAGAGTTCTTTAGCCCAGTCTTTAAACCATGGTATTTCAAAGTGTGTGTCCTGAGCTGTGGCCAGCCTAAGAAAGTCTGAAAGCAGCTTAAACCCCTGTGAATCATAGATAATGAGGGTGGAAGTGGCCTCAGGAGGTCACATCTAGTCCAACCCCTGCTCCAAGCAGGACCAGCCCCAACTGCATCATCCCAGCCAGGGCTTTGTCCACCTGGGTCTTAAATACCTCCAAGGATGGAGATTCCCAAACCTCTCTAGGTAACACGTTCCAGTGCTTCACCACCCTCCTAGTGAGAACGTTTTTCCTAATATCCAACCTCAACTTCCCTTGCTGCAGGTTGAGCCCATTGCTCCTTGTCCTGTATCTGCCCCCACTGAGAACAGCTCAGCTCCATCCTCTTTGCAGCCCCCCTGCAGGGAGGTTTCATAGTTTCATAGTTGGTCAGTCGGAAGCGACCTTGACAGATCATCAAGTCCGACCCCCTGCCATGGCAGGAAAGAGGGCTGGGGTCAAACGACCCCGGCAAAGTGTTCGTCTAACCTCCTCTTAAAGACCCCCAGGGTAGGGGAGAGCACCACCTCCCTTGGGAGCCCGTTCCAGACCTTGGCCACTCGAACTGTGAAGAAGTTCTTCCTAATGTCCAGTCTAAATCTGCTCTCTGCTAGCTTGTGGCCATTATTTCTTGTAACCCCCGGGGGCGCCTTGGTGAATAAATCCTCACCAATTCCCTTCTGTGCCCCCGTGATGAACTTCTAGGCAGCCACAAGGTCGCCTCTGAACCTTCTCTTGCGGAGGCTGAAGAGGTCCAGGTGCCCCAGTCTCTCCTCATAGGGCTTGGCCTGCAAGCCCTTAACCATACGAGTGGCCCTTCTCTGGACCCTCTCCAGGTTATCCGCATCCCTCTTGAAGTGCGGCGCCCAGCACGGGACGCAATACTCCAGCTGCGGCCTGACCAGTGCCGCACAGAGGGGGAGGATCCCCTCCTGGGACCTGCTCGAGATGCATCTGTGGATGCACGACAAGGTGCGGTTGGCCTTCCTGACATGAGTCGGCAGTGTAACGAAGCTATCAGAAAAGCCAATGGCACTTTATCGTGCATCAGCAGATGCATGACGAATAGGTCCAAGGAGGTGATACTTCCCCTCTATC
>NW_005842574.1:272470-310973 GCF_000455745.1 Alligator sinensis | reverse complement strand
CTCATCTAGCCCCAGCACTCTTCCCTGCCTATGCAGGGGGTCGGACTCAATGATCTATTGAGGTCCCTTCCGACCCTAACATCTATGAATCTATGACCACGTCCCCACACTGTCGGCCCATGTTCATTTTGGCATCAATACTGACCCCAAGATCCTTTTCTGCCTCTGCGCTGACGAGAAGGGAGTTCCCCTGCCTGTAGGTGTGCTGCTGGTTCTTCCTCCCCAGGTGCAGCACCTTGCACTTGTCAGTGTTGAACCCATCCTGTTCTCATCCGCCCACCCCAGTAACCTGTCCAGGTCCGATTGCAGACTATTCCTCCCTTCTTGCGTGCCCACATCCCCCCACATCTTAGTGAAGGCTGCTATTCAATCCCCCTCAGTTTTCTCTTCTCCAGACTAAATCAGCCCAGCTCCCTCAGCCTCTCCTCACCAGTCCTGTCCCCCAGCCCCACAACCATTTTTATTGCTCTCCCTTGGACTCTCTCCAATGTGTCCACATGCTTTCTGTAGTGGGGCCCACAGCTGGACACAGGACTCCAGATGTGACCTCCCCAGTGCAGAACAGAGGGGAAGAATCACTGCCCTCCATCTGCTGGCAACGCTTCTACCCATGCAGCCCACGTTGCCATTAGCCTTCTTGGCAACACGGGCACACTGCTGGCTTCTTGTCCCTTGTCACCCCCGGGTCCTTTTCTGCAAAGCTGCTGCCCAGCCCATCGCCCCCCAGCCTGCACCAGCGCACAGGATTGCTCCCTCCTCAGTGCAGGACTTTGCGCGTGTCCTTGTTGAACCTCATGATATTTCTTCTGGCCCAACCCTCCAATGTGTCGCGGTCACTCTGAATCCTAGCCTGACCCTCCAGTGTATCTGCTATACCCCCAGCTTGGTGCCATCTGCAGACTTGCTGCAGGTGCACTGCATCCCATCTTCCAGGTCGCTGGTGAAGCTATTGAACAAGGTCCACAGTGTTGAGTTATGGCTGGAACAGTCTCAGCATGAAACCTGTTCTGAGCGCTTGGTTCAGAGAAGATCTTGCAGTCTGAGATCTGCGAGTTCCATAAGCTTGGCCTCCCTGTGAGGGTTGTAAGGGCTGCAGGTGCTTGGGATTTTGCTGTTTCCATGTTGTGCTGGGCAGCATTTGAACACAGGGCCAGGTGTCCAGTATCTGCAGCAATTAGATACAAGAACGCAACAGTAAAACCTCGTTAGTTTGAAACACACAACCAAGAAATAGTGACTTTGAAAGGTATATGGGCTCAAAATAAGTGTACTGATAGTAATTTGCATGTATGCAAATTATGGTGGGTATGTACAACGTTAGTTCACCCACGTGCAGACCTTACTAGCTGATGAGACTGCAGTGAGGAGTTATCCTAGTGACTAATTAAGTAGGTTTCATGGGATGCAGCACAAGGAGTTCCTAATATAGACCAGCAGCAATGATCTAGGGGCTTTTTTCTTCTGCTTAGATCATTTTCAGTGCAGAACTGGCCCACCAAACCCGGCATCCCCTATCCCAGGAAGCCACCGATCCTGCACATGGAGCAGCGGGGCTCAGACAGCAAGTGCCAGGGCCCGGGGGAGTGTGCAGGGGTGGGTGGTGGGGTAGCAGCCCCAGCTACACGTATGATTGGGGCCAGTTTTGTGGGATCAGGGATGCTGGGTCTGTAGGGGGGTTGGTGGGGGTTGGCAGGACAGTTCCACACTGAGATTGATCTAAGCAGAAGAAAAAGAGCCCCATGATCATTGCCGCCGGTCTACATTAAGAACTTCTAGTGCTGCATCCCATGAAACCTGCTTATTTAGTCCTCACTCCATTTGTATCCGCTAGTAAGGTCGGCATGTGGGTGACATAGCCATAGCGGTTTCCATGTGTGCAAACTGAGTCAGTATTTTTGGTTCCTTGCATTTCAAATTAACATGGTTTTCCTGGTCCACAGGACCAGAAAACAGCTTTGAATTTCAAAGTAGACATATTTTGAATTGGCCATGTCATAATTCATACAAAAACCTATCCTTTTGGCTGGGGAATGATAATAGTTTAGCGGTCTTCAACACTTTGAACTATCTAATATTGAACTAACGAGGTTTTACTGTGGCAGCAGGGCCAGAATTGGGCCACACCAATGGTCCACCTGGTCCAGTATCCCGTCTCTGACAGTGGCAGGAGTGGAGAAGTACAAGGAGAGCATTGAACCAGATCTCTAGAGCGATCTATCCCTATCCCCTCGTATCCATCATTTATTGGGTGGGAGCTGCCAGAGGAGACATCTCCAACCATTTTGCTCAATAGCCATTAATAGTTCGATCCTCCGAGAATTTATCCAAGCCCTTGTTGAGAACCTGGCTCTGCTCTCTGTCCACCCCCTCCTGCGGCAATGAGTTCCACATGTTAACTACATGTTGTGTAAAAAAAATACTTCCTCTTGTTAGTTTTAAACCTGTCACCGACTAATGTCAGGAGGTGCCCCCTGGTTCTAGTGCTCTGGGACTTGGTGAACAGTAGGTCCCTGTTCCCTTGGCCTGCACCCTTCGTGGTTCTGCGCGTGAAAGAACCGTTGCCAACCTCCGTAGTGCAGCAAGAGGCAGACGCCGGTTGCTTGCCTTGCATGTAGGTCTCTGGATGTCTCTGAAACCACTGACGGAGGTCTGCGGGAGGAGGTGGGACTCATAGACTAGCCGCAAAGTGACCTCTTGACATGGCCTTGTCGGGATCCTTTCTGTTTGCCCTCAGGACAATTCTCACCGGGCGCAGGTGCAAGAGATCGTGCAGGAGTGCTTGTCTCAAGTGCCCGAGCTCCTTCAGAAAGCAGTGGAAGACAGCGTCCAGGACATCCAGCGCGACTTCTCTCTCATCCTCTCCAGCCTAAAGAAGGGAACAAGAGAGGCAGAGGAGTGGTGTGAAGACACTGTTAGACACTGGGGGTTGCCTGTAAGATGCATGTTTGTCTGCTGTTGTGTCACAGTCAGCCTGCTTGCCAGTGTCCCTGTCTCCTGCGCCTGGCACTGCCTTTGCTGCTTTTCTCTCTCTTTACATTGCAAAAGAGCCTCTGCACCCCCCTCCCCGCATGCTGTGACATGCAGGGCACACAAGAAGGCAGATAGAAAACGAGGCTAGCCCCGACAACCTTGTGGGGCTGCGGGAAGGAGCGTCCTGTGCCCGTGCCTTGTTTTCAGAGCAAACTCTTACCTAGCTGGGGGGGGGGGGGTGGTGGGAAGGAACCTTTGCAGAGAACTGAAAATCACCTGAAGGGAACCAGGTGCAGCTCCCAGCCCAGCAAAGGGAGGAGCAGCCCACAGCTGCTGGCAGAGATGAGCAGATTGCTGTATAGACCAGAGGCTGGTGACCTTTTGGAGAGCCCGGCTGCCATCCCCTCCCTGCTCTGTGCTCCCCTCTGCTTACCGGGGGGTGCCACCGAAAGCCACGAGGAGGGGCGCGTTTGGTGTCAAGAGCACAGAGCAGGAGGATTTAAATGGCTGCTGTAATGCAGCCCCTTTGAAATTTGAAATGCAGAGAAGGCTTTTCTTCTGCTCTCCGCCCGTCCTGTTTGCAGGCCTGGTCCAAGTGGGCTGTAGCCCTGCTCTAGGCAGAGGCTGTAGTCAGGTAAGGTCTGCGGCTGGGGATGCTGCCACTGGTGTTGGTGCAGCTGGACTCCGTTAATGACCCTGCGGCTGCGGTACACTTAGCCTGCTCCCCCTCGTCCTCTGCCTCTCCCCCTGAGTAGCCTCTGATGTCTTTGCGGTGCTGCACAAACGTCATCGCGGTGCAGCTTTGTGCCTGTCTGCTCTCTGGCTCAACGGGGACTCCGGATTCTTATCCCATCTCCCCGGTCAGGTTTGGTGACCCCTTTCCTTTGTTCCTGTCTGCTCACTGCTTGTTGGCTTGTCTCTCCCAGCACTGCCCCCTCCTCCTTCTCCCTCCTGCCTCTCTCTTCCTCTCCCCTCTTGTCTGGGGGAGATGTGTGGGGGGTGCTACCTTGTCTCAGTCTGTCTCCCTTAAAGTGACACGATGGGTGTCAATTTATACCGTCACTGTTATGGGTGACAGGTCAAAATCTCCAAATTGTTCCGCGTGCTGTTCAAAGTTAAATACGGTAGGGGGCGCTGCGTAACAGTGCAACCCCGCTGACCTCTTGGGACTAAATGACAGCAGGGGGCGCTAGCCTACAGCTCGCACGCGTGATAGGTGCAGATCAGTGACAGCCGGTTAGTTTTATTAGTAGACATACTTTACTTAAGTGACATTTTGGTACTTTCATTACCGTCATAATGAAAGTACTGATTTTCAGAAATGAGACTGTGCTCCTTGATGCCTGGCATAGTTCAGGCACCGCAATCTTCAACATACATGAGTGAATTTGGAGAGAACTAACATAAAAAGGTTTCGGTTTTTTTTAAATATTTATTTAATTTAATTAATGAGTTTAAAGAGGAGGTCAGCAGAAGATTGATCCGTGCCGGACTCTGCAGGTACACCTGATGTGCTAAAACCTTCATTACACAAAACCCACAAATGACACTGCAAATTACCTGAAAGTACCAGCAAGTTGTAGCAGCACCTGCTGGGCAAAGGGGGCTCAGGACACGCAATTTGGCAAGTTGACATGCATGTGACATGCACACGTGACAGATTTTTTGTCCACAATGGGACAATCTGCCACGATCAAACTAAAATACACAGGAGGTGGTCTAAGTTGCCACACTCTGGGAAAGTTCGACATGGCAAAACCTCGTGCACGTGGACACGGTGACATCATTATGCTAGCCAAATGGCGATGTTTCGTCATGTTTCATCGTGTACCTGGGCAAATCGTCATGTGTACAAGCGCCCTGTATCCTAATCTCTCTTTATACTCTGCTTTCTGCGTGTCCTTTCATTGCATCTGATGATGTGAACTTCAGCACTGGAAAGCTTCTGCTATATAGAGTCGTAGAGACATGGGGCTGGCAGGGAGCTCCAGAGCTCACATCTAGTCCAACCCCTGCCTGAGGCAGGATCAGCTCTGTGCAAACCACCCTAGACAACCATAATTTCAACTCTACATAAGAGCTTGTATACGTATGTGTGTTTATGTATGTATATGTGTGTGTGTATTATGTATATGTGTGTGTGTATATATATATACACACACACGCACACATGCACATATATATATACACATAAGAGTGCATATATATGTGCGCACACAAACTTTTGTGTGCTATACACACGTCCCTGCTTTGGTTAGGCTATAAGGTCCAACTCTACCTTGCCTTCTGCTGACATATACTGACTGTACTGCCGTATACTGCTCTCCATGTCGTTGTATGGTTTCAGGTGGTGCATTGTGTCACGAGTGTTTTCCCAGTGCCTAGCTCAGTGGGCTGCTTGTGCACGACCTCACTGCAATCAGCGTCCGTGAGGAAAGGGCTCTTGCACGTGGAGTTTTCTCGCTGTTCCTGTGTGTTTCACACAGCCTGCCTGTAACTTGGCAGGCCGATTTGTTGTGGGAGAAGGCTGCGCAGTTGTACAGCAGGGCCAGGATTGTCCTGGGAGTAAGCTTGGCCCCCTTTTCAGTATCTCTTGTTTCTTTACTCTGCTGTGCTCGGCAGCTGTGTTGCATGAGCGCACCTCATTTATCCACTCAGTAGTTAGACGTGCATAATTTTGCTGTTCTGTCTTCAGAAGTACATTCCTCCCATCGCAACCCAAGCGCACGTGCCTGCTGTAGAGTGGGATCGGTGCCTCCTGTGTACTTTGAAATGTGATGATCGATCCTCTCTCTCTCGCTTTCCATTTTGCAGAGAATTGGCTACCCATATGCCACGTACCGGGCCGTGTGTGTTCGTCAAGGTGTCTATGGCTCTGTTGCCTGCGGGTTTATTGATTTCAATGAGCTGCTGGCAGAGCCGATGTACAGTGCAATCTCCACGTCCTGGAGCGATGTCTTCAGGTACGGAGTTTTCCCAGAGATTCCTGAAGCGGTTGCGGTGTGCAAGCAGAGCAGTTCTTGTTGCTGACTGTGCCCTGTGCAGAAATGCATGCCCAGCCTTCCCGTAGGCCAGCTTTCTCCAGGGCAGTGAGTGCAACCTTCCAGCAGGTGATGCGGGGAGTGGCCACACTTCATAGCGGCCTTCCCCTCTGGAGCAGGAGCGGCAGAGGAAGCCAATTCATACCGTGCCTCCTTGCTGCTGGAGACTGCCCAGGGACTGACGGAGCTGGTGTCTGATCTCGGCGTCTCCTCCTGAATGGACATGATTGATGATGCTCTCGCTAGTATTACATTAAATCACCCTGATCCTGTCTTGCAATTAGAGACCTTCATGCAAGTGCAGAACTCCACCGGTTGCCCTGGGGCTGTAGGGGAGGTCCACGTGCTTCAGCTCTTGCAGAGAAAGTGCACTCGGCTACTTAGAGTGACAACGGCCTGGTCCAGTGGGCTGTGATGGACCGGAAATTATGCTAGAAGCAAGGATTTATTAGGGTGGTGTCTTTTATTGGGCCAACTGCATAGTTGGGATAGAGTTAGACAGGCCTTTGAATACTAGGCATGCTTTAGCAAGCCTGACCGGACCCAGCCAAGCACAGCACAGTAAAACCCAGTGGTGGGAGCGGGTGAGAGAAAACGGCAGGGGTAGCAGACACACAATTAGCAAAAGGAAGGAAGCTGAATCCTGGGAGATCAAGGCCTGTCAGAAGGGAGGAGAGTCATTCCCCCCTTTCACACGTGGAAAAAAATCAGGAGTCGGGTAGATCATAATGTGCCGTCAAATCAAACCAATATCAGTGTTTAGTCCTTGGCTCTTAGCGTTTAGCCAGCTTAGGAATGTTTGTTCCCCAGTTCGCCTGTTAAAGGCGTTGGGTAGATTTCCCTTGCGCAGAAGGATAGCGGGGTTGGAGGGGCAGCAGCTGCTCTGTGAGAAGTGTGCTCTGGCAGTGTGGGTGTTCCTCTCCTTTACATGTTCTTCCCCATTAGGAGCATTTTGACAAGGTTTTACCCCCATGCTTGCCATGTACGGCAGTAATTACAGGGTGCATCTTAAAGACAAAGGGCCTTAAATGCTGCAGCTTTTGTTACAGCAGCAACACAGAACGTGGCCCTTTGGGGCTAATGTACAAGTGACACAGACGATGTACACTGTGTAAAACCTACCACCTCTCAAGACATCATTTACACACACGTGCCCCGAGTGACCCACGCTTCACAGTAAGAGATTCCCAATGCACGCTGCCACAGTAGATCAGACCAGCAGTCCCTTGTCTTTGGCGATAAAGGCTCATAATTAACAATGCACAGCTTTGTTAGTGAGTGCAGAGTGCTTTGAGACCCGCTGGCGGGAGCTAGACTGATCTGACTTGGCAGCAGCAATCCTGTCTAGCAGGGGGTCAGATCCACCTCATGCTGGATCCGCAGGGCAAGCAACAGGGCTAGCAGGCAGCAGGGCCAGTGTCAGTGGTGGAAGCAGTGGGGAGAGCCAAGCACCCACAGCCAGCACAGCCCTCGCTCACCCACCTGCTGCTGAGGGCTGTGTCCATCTGGGCCCCAGGTCCTGGGTGAGGCCCCATCTCCTCTTAGTGATCCCCCCACATTCCCTGGCCCTCGGCTGTGTGCGACACCCCTGCAGTAGGGCGACGGGTTACATTGCTTCTCGTGGTAAAACAGTCATGCTGTGTAGAAGCTCTGCTGAGGCAGCAAGTCGGTCTCAGCCCGGAGGGCGACCCCCACCACCTTCATCTCCTTCATTCACAGAATAAGCACGTGCTCCCTGCTAAGCGTGCAGCATGCTGCAGTGACCCTTGCGCTTTTCTCCCCTTCTAGCATTAGACTGGGGGAGAGCATCGAGCAGTTCAGCAGAGCCATGTTGGATAGGCTGAAATACTTCTTCAGGGATCTCAAAAACAAACTCCAGGAGAAAGGCAGAGCCACGGAGCCAGTGAACGCCATTCAGAGGCAGCAGAGGGAGGCTGCCCAGGCCTGGGTAAGGTTGGCAGGGGCGTGTACAGCTTGTGCCCTCCAGAGCTTGCCTGTTCTGTATTGGGTAGATGGTGAGCACGGCTCAGACCTTGCGTCTGATGGGGAACAGCTGGAGCATTTGGAAATGCCGAAGCAGCGTAACTCAGGTGCCACAAGTGCATTTGGAAATGACACAACTCCTCTGCAGTAAGCCACTCTGACAGGCTCCTCTCTTCTGCCTCTCAGCTGCAGAACTTCATCCTGGATCAGATGGACTACATCAGCAAGAGGCAGCGGAGCATCTCCCGTGTCCTGATACCAGAAGTCCAGGCCAGCATGAGACCCGTATATGCAGGTAGGAAAGTTCACACCCGGATTCAGCTTGGCCTCTCCTGCGCTGAGTTCATGAACTTGGATGATGTTAAATATCTCATGCAGTCAGGGTATATCCACACTGTACCCTGAGAAACCTGAACTGGCTCATTTGAGGTGCAGGGTGAGTTAACCCAGCAGAGCACTGCGCTAACAGATGCACTGCTTTTAGGATCTCCACTGGCTCTGGTGCCTCTGTGCAATGCACGTATGTCTGTAGGGTTCATAGAATCCTAGAAAATGAGGGTTGAAGGGAGCTCAGGGGGTCACATCTAGTCCAACCCCTGCTCCAAGCAGGACCAGCCCCAACTACATCATCCCAACCAAAGCTATGTCCAGCCAGGTCTTAAACACCTCCAAGGATGGAGAGTCCACCACCGCTCTGGGGAGCCTGTTCCAGTGCTTTACTATCCTCCTAGTGAGAAAGTTTTTCCTAATATCCAACCTCAACTTCCCTTGCTGCAGGTGGAGCCCATTGCTCCTTGTCCTGCCATCTGCCCCCACGGAGACCAGCCCAGCTCCATCCTCTTTGCAGCCCCCCTGCAGGGAGGTGAAGGCTGCTATTCAATCCCCCTCGCTCTTCTCTTCTCCAGACTAAATCAGCCCAGGTCCCTCAGCCTCTCCTCACCAGTCCTGTCCCCCAGCCCACAACCATTTCCGTTCCCCTCCGCTGGACTCTCTCCAATGTGTCCACATCCTTTCAGTAGTGGGGGGCTCAAAACTGGACACAGGACTCCAGATGTGGCCTCCACAGTGCCGAATAGAGGGGAGGAATCACTGTCCTCCATCTGCTGGCAACACTCCTACCGACGCAGCCCAGGATACCAGGAGCCTTCTTGGCTCCAAGGGCGCACTGCTGGCTCCTGTCCAGGTGCTTGTCCCCTGTCATCCCAGGTCCTTCTCCCTAGATGGAGGAAACTCTTCTCTCCTGACGTCCCTGGGACTTCAGCAGCCAGTCGCAAGGCTGGCCCTGCAGGTCCCTACGTGTCCTCACTGGGACGTGGATGAAGCAGCACATAGTGGGGCATGGTGTCTGTAGGCCATCCCTCTTACTAACGGGTGACTTCCAGCTGTTCCTTTATTGGTCATCACGCTTGCAGCCTATGGCTGAACAGCCCATGGCCAAGTCTGCACTGTGCTTGCTGAAACCATGTGCTGAGCCTGGGCTTCTGAATGCTAGAAGCTGAAATGGGTGAGGGTCAGGGAACAGATCAGTCTGGATACTCTGTGCTTAACTGTTCCTCCCCTTAACATCCGCTCCACTGCGCTGAAACAGGAGACTGGGCTAGAGGGACCTGTGAGCTTAGTGACTCCTTAAGAAGTTTAATGGCATCTTTCCCCTCCAGCCTGCAGGAAAGTGGCTGGTCCTGGCGCCTTCCAGGCGATGAAAGCTCAGATGCAGCAGCACGTCCACCAGCAGAAGGAGACCATGTTCCAAGGCGCTGCCGAGAAGTTAGAGCGACAGCTTCTCCTGCTGCAGGTGAGAGGAGACAGAGCGAACGCTTCTCCGGGAAGGGGCAGCAGGTCTCATACTGACTGCTGCCTTATGGGTCACGGCACGTGCTGCTCACTGGGCCTTGCAGGAGAACCCAGCGGTTTGCCTGTTTGCAGTTAAGTAGCAGCAACAGCAGCCGGTATGAGAAGGTGGCGCCTCCCGCTGCCTTGTGTCGGACGTCTGTTGTGATATTTACTGGAGCTGCGCCAGTGCGATTAGCCGGGGAGGACTGGTTTAAATCAAGGCCATTTCAATCGCAATCTGATGTATAAAGGAAGGTGCATTTTCCCTGGTAGAATTATTCCAACATGGATTTGCATTGAATTTAATGCCTCTTTCTGCAGTCCGGGAGGTGCACCGTAATTATAGGCACTTGTTTAAGCAATTACACACCTGAGATTTTCAGGTTCTTATCAATTGATGGCCTGTTGTGCCACGTTTGTCAAGTTTGACCTCAAAGGTTGGATGTTTTTCTGCTCATTTTTAAGACAGAAAAACACTTAGGCCGTAAGTCAAAGATTGTGGTAGAGGTTCGTGTTTTTAACACGTTGCATTGCATCTAGGCCCCCTCTGCACATTACAGTTACTGTGCAGTTAACTGAGACCAGCTACGTGTTCGGAGTACCTGGCGCCCAACAAAAAACTCCAACCAGCTAAAAAGTCAGACCTGGAAAATGAGCACAGACTTTATAACTGGTTGCTATCCAGGTTTCGTTTGTATGTGTAGCAAGGAATACATTGTGGGATAGCAGTCAGCCAGTCCTCCAGCATCCCAGGTTGCATTGCTCCATCTCCCATGTAAACTTCTCTGAAAAAGAACGAGGACACCGCTGCCGCATCATAGTTTGACCCCTAGCTTCATTCTCCCTGCACTGCAGCACCCCACAGGAGAAAGACGGCCCCCTCCCTACCACGTGCTGGAGACGTGGGCTCTGCTCCAGCCCAGTGTGATGTCCCCGGCTCCATGCATGGGCTGGAGGGAGGATTTCCCAGGGACCCTGGGGGATGACTCCTTAGTAGTGTCTCGTTCCTTCAGTGGTGTTGCTGACCAGTGAGAGCCCTCCCACCTGGTCAGTGGCAGCAGTGCAAGCCTGTCCTCCCGACAGCCAGCCCTATGCTCATGTAGCCAAGCCACGGGGCAACATCTTCATTGCACGAGGAAAGCAGCGCCGCGGTCGGACTAGTGTCTAGAGGCCCCCTCAGATTGCATTTTTTAAAGGTCCATTTCTAAAAAGAAAAACATCATTCAAATAACGGAAGAAAAAAACTGTTTTGAAGGAGAAAAAACCCAATTTTCAGGGAAGGGAGAATAATTTGTGGAAATCTGACATGGTATTGTCTGCACAAATGGAGCCCCAGCTTGCTTTATAGAGTTAAATAATACTTAGACGTAGCAAAAGTAGCTTCAGATGAGATCTGAAAAGAAATGAAGAGCCAATGAGTCTGCGCTGTGTCCCAGACACAGCATCGCATGCAGGCGATTGTCCACGTCCCGGCATAGGTAGAGGTAGAGCCGTCGCTGTTGCACCTCAGCAAAACTGAGTGCCCTGCACCAGCACACGTGGCCTTTGGATCTGACTTCAGTTAAACGCGTCATGGTTTAAAACTGGCTCCAGCAGGACTGCTTCTGGTCAGGGGAGTTGCACTGATGCAGAGGCCTTCAAACCGGTCTGCTTTCCCCAGAGATCCTGCACTGCTTCTTCCTCCCTTCCAGCTGCCTATAGGCTGTTAGTGACAAAAAGCCCTAGACTGGAGTCATATGAGAGCAGCTGGAAGCGAGGAAGGAGAAGGCAGCTTAGCATAACCATGTGTGGCTGAGAGCTGGAGGAGAGCAGGGCCAGGAAACAGGAGGGGAGGCAAGTCCACAAACAGGTATTAAAATATGTCCCATGCTGTTGAAAAAACGGAGAACTCGCTGGTGCAGACAACCTGGATTGGAAGGCGCTGGATGCAGTGTTAACGTACAGGGTTTCCCGTCGCACAGCAGCCGGGCCCTGCTCTGCTTTGAGATTTCCCTGCAATTCCCATGCAGCGCAGCGCGCTCTCGGGCAGGGCTGTCACACCTGCAGCTTGTGGGCCGGATGCAGCCCTCAGAGCTGCTCTCGGCCGCCCGCCGGGCTACTGGAAGTTGGGGGCCGAGGCTGAGGGGACTGGCTTGCTGCAGAGTTCAGGGACTTTGGGCGCCAGTGGATATGGCAGCAGGAGGGAGAGTGAGAGCTGAGACAGCCCCAGTCCCCATCCACCACTGCTGCAGCTCTACCTCTTCAGCCACTGGGCCCTGCTGCTGCCCTGCGTCCAGTATGGGAGCTGCTGCTCTGGCATGGGCCTGCGGTGATAGCTGAAGCTGCCACCCCCACTCCCGTGTGGCCTGGGCTGGATCCATCCCTCAAGGAGTCCCACGGTCCAGAGCCAGCCCGAGCCATGAGGTGAGTCTAACGCCCCTTTCTAGGACGTTTGCTGCTTGGAGTAATCGACTGGGAATGCGGCTTCCTGGTGTTCTGCGCTAATAATACTTAAGACCCATTGTACCGCCGGCATGGTACAGCATTGGGGGCTGAAGACCGTTCTTGTTGCAGGAATACATCCATGCTTCCTTTGAGTGCTCGGCTCAGGAGCTGAACAAGTCCCTGGCTATGCAGTTTGAGCCGATGCTGAAGCCTGTCCAGAAAAATGATGGAATTATTCCAGGTAAAGAGGCCCCTGCTTATACCCTGGCTTCCTCCACTGCCCCTAAATGTCTGGATGAAAGCTGCCATCACCTCCACCGTTTAATCTGCTTCCCTCCAAGCTAAGCCTCTCTCGTTCCTGCAGCTGTTTCTCATGCAGCTGCTTTCTCTCCATCCTTTTAAAAACGGGGACGCCAGAAATGGGACACAGTGCCCCAGCCGAAGCCTGCAGCATCATTTCCTGTGTCTCGCATGGAAGACTTCTGTTACTGCGATCCCGCGCTGCATTCGCTTTCTCACACTGCTGACTCAGGCGCAGTCTGTGATGCACCACGAGTCCCAGATCCCCCCGGCAGCACTGCTGAGGCCCAGCTCAGCAGCAGTGCGCTCACCCCCTCCTTCACCTGTGGCAGGTTCAGAGACTTCTGCTGTTTTCAGGCCTTGTGCCTGGTGCTTGTGCAAGAGGGTTGATTGTGCCGTCTTAAGAGTAGGTTAGACAGATGTGTGTAAAGGGCTTAGGGCCGATCCTGGCTCATGCTGGGGGCTGGACTAGAGGTGACCTCCAGAGGGCCTGGCCAGCCCCCCTGCTCTGTGGTCCCGGCCTTCTCCCATCACACATTTGTGTTTTCGTCCCTATGTGCAACACCGCATGTTTTGCTGAGCTGCAGTTCATTCCCTGCAGCTCCGCGGGGTTTCCTGCCCTGCTGATTGCTGTAGCTATTCTTTGCTTGCAGTCGTTCTGCTAATTATGTGCCTGCATAGCGTTGCCTCTCTCTCTCGCTAGCCCGCATCTCTCCAGCTTGCTCGTGTGGGACAGCATCAAAAGCTATACTGTAGTCCTGGTGTAACACGCTCACCTCATCCTCCCATCCACCAAACCCAGGGATGCTGTCATAGAAGGAAGTGAACTGAGTTTAACTCGATTTGTTCCGAACAGGCCATGTTGGCTGCCCAGCGAGTCCTCTAGATCTTTACTGAATATTTTACAGTGTGCTCTAGTAACTTCTCAGACATTGAAGTCAGGCTTGACACAGGTCCTGTTTTCTCTCTTGAAGACGGACGCTTTGTCAGCCTGCCTCCAGTCATCTCCTGGATCTTGCCTGTTATTTCTCTTAGTCCAATGCAGTCTCCCTCTTTGAAGCTTGGTACCTTTGTCTCGTTGCTCTTGTCCTTTCCTTAACTTTTCCTTTCCGTCGTGAGTTGTCTTATGTCATAAACACTCCCCCAAGTTTCCACCCACCGTCAAGTTTGCAGCCAGTTCAGCCCTGTGTCTCAGAACCAGATCTGAGCTGGATGACACCCGGGGTGTTTCCACAGCTTTCTGAAATGGAGAGTTGTCCTCAGCTTTCTGCAGTGCATATTAAGAACTCGCTGAGGAACTTATGCTTTGCTGCATTTATCATATTTTTTCATCCCACAGGTGGCATGGAAAGTAAATCCCCCTATTATTGCTGGCCCATATGTTTTAGATATTGGTGCCTGCTTGTAGAGTGCCTCATCTACTTCCTCTCCCTCTGCGCTCTCTGCTGTAATGCCGTTGCTGTTCCTTTCCCACTTCATCTTCCCCCGGATACACGCGGGATCCGCCATTCTCTTCTCCTGGACCTTGGAGCACGTGTCGTACGTTCTTGATGTAGCGCGATGCTTCTTCCTCTTTTCTGTACCCCCCTTCCAGAGCAGGCTGTACCCAGGCTGGTATCCACCACCACGTCCCAGTAATGCCGGTCAGGTTGTTTTTCTTTACCAGTGAGGATTTCCAGGTCATCCTGTCTGTTCCCCGACTCCTTCCTTTGGTGCAGTGGTCACCAACCAGTGGATCTTGATTCACCGGTAGATCTCGGAGCCTCTTGGAGTCGATCCGAGACTGGGGTGGGGGGCTAAGTGCCCACATGCATGCATGCATGCGCCCCAGCCCAGCAGGTCAGTCCGTGGGGGTAAATAGAGTGGGGCCCCAGCCGGGCGGGACTTACCTGCTGTGGAGGCGTGCCCCCAAATAATTTTTTCTTCCTCTGCCTCAATCTGCCCCTGCCTTCCCTCCCCACAGACTTTCCTGCTGGGGCGGGGAGGGCGGTGGTAGTGCACGGTAGATCATGGGTTGCTTCTAAATGCTAAAGGTGATCTCCTACTTAAAAAGGTTGGAGACCACTGCTTTGGTGTATCGGCACTGAAGATACTTTGTGGGCTGTCCCGCTGCTTTTCTTCTTGCATTTTTAGCCCTATTATGATTTCCCATCTCTGCCTCAGAACTGAAGTCCCCCTCACAGTCCTCCTCCCTTGATCTTAGCCGTGCACCGGCCCCTGTGCTTCCCTCACCATCCCACCTGGAACCTAGTTGAGAGCCTTTCTCCCAGGGAGGCAGAGGGGGTCCACTGTCTTGGTTAGCCCCGTTCCATGTGGCCGTCCTCTACCTGGAACGTCAGCCCGTGGTGGACGAAGCCGCAAACCTTTTTCCTGGACGCCACTCTTATAGCTGAGTGTTGCTCAGTGATGTGCAGTGTCTCTGTTTTAGGGGAGTGTGTAGGCGGGGGAGCCTGAACACAAAATGAACTTGTGAAGTCCCTTGTACA
This sequence comes from Alligator sinensis, assembly GCF_000455745.1. NCBI lineage: Eukaryota > Metazoa > Chordata > Crocodylia > Alligatoridae > Alligator > Alligator sinensis. Next base: position 295,939 of record NW_005842574.1, on the reverse strand, counting down.
AAACACAGTGATTCAAAAGCACTGCAGCATCTAGTTCAACCCTAGAGACCAGAGACCAGCCTTTTTGTGCTTCAAGGCACCCTTCATTAGACTCAAGCCCCCCTCAGAAAATGCCAGCTCCTAGTTTTCACTCTGTTTTTGACTACAGAAAAATAACAGAGCAATTCTTCTGTTGCAAAGAGCTCAGCAACACCACAGCAGGGCAGATAGCTTTGGATGCTCTGGATTCCTGTTTGATATCTCTGGGTTTATCCTGTGAATTGTACTTGCGCCCCTTGCAGTGCTAACATGGCCTGGCACCCTTGAATGGATCTCAAGGACCCCTGGTTGAGAATCACTGCAATAGACCCTGGATCACTGGCATAGGCTGTGGATACTCAACCTGAGACATGAGATATTAGCAGCCATGACCACTCCCTTTTTGTCCGTAAGGGAAAAGGGGCCTGGGACACAGTTCTGCCCATTATGCGGGGTCACTGCAGACTGGACACTCACCTCGCTGGGGTTACTTGACCCCAGTTGTCTTTCCTGCCTAGTCTAGGGGACTGGACCCGATGATCTACAAGGTCCCTGCCAGCCCCTAACAATCTATGAATCAGGGCGTGAGGGCAGTTGAGATCTCGTGCAACAAGAGTTGCATCAGAGATGGTTCAGTAAGAAGTGGCACGCACCAGTGACCCTGACGCTGCCCGTGGAGCAGGTGGCTAAAAATAACGGGGAGCCTTCTGCACAGACAGGCACTACGTGTTCACTGCGGGCCTTGGCAGTTGTCGGGCTGAAGCAGTTGTGCGGCTCCCTGGGCGTTACACACAGAGAAAGGCTGTTTGCTGTGTTAGCCCCGAGTCAGGCAGAAGGCTGGGTACAGTTGCACCTTGCAGGCTAACTGCATCTGAGCTGTGCGTGTTAATGCCACCAGGGTCTGGCTTGTATATAAATGAACGGCTGATACCGAAAGCCTGGCTGCAGCTTTTTGCGTGAATTGCTGTAGCCTCCTCGACTCCCCATGGCAGTCAGAAGAATAATGTCTTCTTGTAATGCTCCATCTAGATCTAGTGAACATCTGTGCCGAAGTCAAGAAGATCTGCAAGATGTCCTCTGTGGATTACGTTCTTCCCAACCCCTGCCAGATGGAGACCTGTCCCGTGTCTGCCTCCCCTGGGAAGGATCTGCCAGCACGGAGGCAGCAGCAGGAAGACACAGATGCTCCCACCTTCTCGGGGAAGTGCAAGCTCATCCGTATTGGGACGTGGTCATCGTCTTACCCTGCTCCCATTCAGGTACCCGGGTGTAAAAGCACCGCTTCACTTGGATGTTCAGGAGGGAAAGGGTTGAATCCCGGAGCAGGTGGAGCGATGCTCTCAGCCGCAGCATTGCATTCTCACCTTTGTGCAGGAGCAGAATAGACCAGGGGTGGGTGGGTAATTACTTGGGCACCCAACGCAAGGAGTGCGTCATGGCTCTGCCCCAGGCCCAGCCCCACAATCCTAGCTCCTGGCCACCCGTTCTGATCCTGGACACCGTTCCCCACCCACCCATGGCCCCAGCCCATCCACCCGACTGAGTGTGCCTTGCCTGCTGGGGTCCAGGGCCAGTCTCCACAGAGAACCCACCTACCCGTCCTCTCCATCCGGTACCCCCAGCGGTGCAGAGCAGATTGGCAGTGGCAGCCGGACAGCGTCCAGCCCCCATGTCGTCCCAGCATGGCCCAGGCTGCCGCGCTGCGTATAAAATCCCTTGGCTGGGCTGGATCTGGCCTGTGGGCTGTATTTTGGGCAGTACAGTCCACTTGCCTGCCTCGAGGTTCTGTGGTAGGATGTAGGACTTGTCAGCCCAGATGAGATCAGCACGTCTAAATTCATGGTCTCAAGTTGCAGCAAGGGAAGCTTAGGATGGACATTAGGTAAAACTCTCTCACTAGGAGGGTGGTGAAGCACTGAGATGGGTTACCTAGAGAGGAGGTGGGATCTCCATCCTTGGAGGTGTTTAAGGCCTGGGTAGACAAAGCCTTGGCTGGGATGATGTAGCTGGGGTTGGTCCCACTTTGAGCAGGGGTTTGGACTAGATGTGACCTCCTGGGGTCCCTGCCAGCCCTCACTTCCTGTGCTTCTATGACTGCCCCTCAGATGAAGAAGGGCAAAGTTTTTGATATGCGTTTCCAGGCGTCTCTCTAAATACACCGTAGAGTTCCTTTCTTCAACCAAGGTAGCAAAAGAAATATGAGCTGTGCACGTGGTTTGAAATTCGCCTGCTTTCTCACTGTTTTATTTGCTGATCGGTGACTTGTCTGGTAACGAAGAATGTCTGTCTCTTGTCTCTCTAAGATATCTGCACAAGAAGTAACTGTGGCTCTACCAGGTCAGTAATCTTGGTTAATTCCTGTTGTTCTTGAGCTCTGTCTCCCCCAGCTGCTCCCGTACAGCCATGAAATGTAGGATGGAGCGATTGCCTGCAGCCTCCAGAACCTGTACTGGAAACTCCCCAGAATAACATTTCACCCTTGCTTCTGTCTTGGCTGGGATGCTCTGTGCTTGGCCAGCAGAAGTGAGGTCCATCCGCACGGGAGGGAAAGGGCTCAGATCACCTCTTCAGATCCCCACGTGCTAGGTTGTAACTTGCACTTACACCCTTGGTATCTGGAGCTGGGATTTCCCAGCAGACAGGTTGCCTCAACGCTTCTGCTGACCGATCTCGAGCAGTTAAAGCAATTACAGCTACTGCCACTGTCGGGAGACGGGATACTGGGTTAGATGGACCATTGGTCTGACCCAGTCTGGCACTGGCTGATGTTCTTATGGTGCTGAAAGCCCATCGCTAGTCTCCAAAGAGAAAAACCCTCTCGATGTACACCTTTCCACTAGATGGCCTGCACCTGCTCTGGGAGGTTAGCCTGGTGTGTTGGCACGAAGGCGTGCTTCTTTCCCGTGTAATAACAAAGACGTGAGCCATTAGCATAGCTGCAGCTCGCGCCTCTAGCAGCAGATACTACTTGGTGCCCGGGAGCGGTGAGGAAGGTTTTGCTGTCCTGGGGTATAAATATGAGCCCGGGTGTAAATGGGTCTTCTCCTTCTCCCTCCAAAGAGAGCACACCCCTGGCTCTGCCGTTCAGCAGCGTGTACCTGTGCGAATGTAGCTTCTATCTCTATTCCTTGATCCTTCACCTCTCACGAGAGTGCGCCAGCAACCTCTGCTCCAGATGGGGAGGCCGGACATCCAACCCAAGTGAGTGCCAACGCAGATGGGAACATGCCTAGGGTGATGGTGGCTTGGAGAGCATGTAGACACTCCTCTGAGCCACTTACAGGGGGGTTTGATTGCACTGGCTTCATCTGTGCTGTTGTTCCTCCTCTCCCGCCAGACCAGTGGTGCTCCATCTTTTGGCCCCACAGGCCATAAGAGTGGCACAGGGCTGGTCTGCAGGCTGCATTGGGCCCTGCACTATCTCTGCCTGGCTCTGCATGCCCAGTTCAGGCCCCACATGGCCTGGGCTGAGCCCTGAGCTGCTCCTGCCCAGCCCTGCATGCAGGAATCAGGCCCCATGCACCCAGATCTGGCCTTGGGGTTCTGTGCCACCCCCATATGTCAGATTCATAGATTTATAGACCTTAGGGCTGGAAGGGACCTCGGAAGATCATCGAGTCCAGCCCCCTGCCCCAGGGGCAGGAAGTCAGCTGGGGTCACAGGATCCCAGCAAGATAAACGTCCAGTTGACGCTTAAAGGAGCCCAGAGTCAGGATCAGGCCTCGTGCTGTACTGCCATCACCAGGCCCTGCATGCCAGGATTGGGCCCCACACTGCCTTGTGTCTGATATAGGGGGGCAGTGCGAGGGCTCCCCATGGGTCCAGAAATTGGGGAGCAGGGGAGCGGTGCTGCATTTTTCATGCGCCTGGTGGGCTGGGTGACATGGTGCAAGAGGTGGCTCTGGCCCACAAGCCAGGGGCTGAGCACCCCTGCCCTAGACACGTGCTTGTACCATAACTGGAATCCCAAGCCCTGCCAAGGGGGGAAGGGGGTGCTGCTTGCTCCTGGTCCCAGTAGGCGTGGGGAACGCACATTCTTCTCTCCCATCTGTCCGTCCTGTGCTCGGTGCCTGCAGGCGCTGGGAGTGCCTCTGGCATCCTGCTGGACTGGGTACCAGCTGGCACGGTTGATTTTCGCTGCCCGCTGTAACAACAGTCCCCTGTCTCACATGGGTGACCATCCAGCACAAAGCTGATGTAGGACCTAGAGCCTTTCCGAGGTGATCTCCAGTCACCTGGGACCCAGGTAACAGCAGGCAGTGGAGAGTTAAGTGTTCAGCGAAGCCAGAAGGAATCATTTCTGTGTTGCCTTTTGTAATGCCATTTAACGGGGCTGCCTTGTAGACCCAGGGAACCAGGAGACACTCGTCATAGTCATACTGGACAAGCCGCAGGACCCGCTGTCTTTCCGACGGCTGATGAACCGCATCTCTGCGCAGCACGCTGGCACACCTTGGTTCCAGGAACTGAGTCTAAAGGAGGGCCGAGAGCGACTGGAATTGCTGGGAGTGTACTGCACCGTCAGGGTGAGCAGTTGCCTGGTCTCTGTGCCGGGCTGGGGAGCTGCAGGGGTCCAGCACAAAGGCCCTTTGTTTCTGGCTCAGTTAGAGAGAGAGCCTGCCTTCTGCTTTGCCAGCTCCAAACCCCGAACAGGGGCTGAAAGGGCATCTGGAGACACCCCGGCCGTGCTGAATTACCCATGGAAAGTTTTTAAGCAAAAGTTTTGTGAGCCTTTAAAATGCAGATGCTGGGCATGTCTGTTTGCCCACATGCTCATGGCTTCTGTAGCACAGCCACGGGAGGGCCTGCAGCCTTCAGGTGGGCCAGCCTCGCCAGCTGTGTAGCGCTGACAAGCTGCTGCCCCCAGGCATTGCTCGTGTTGCTGCCCACAGGACGCTGGCCTTGCTTTAGCGGCAGCCTGAAGAGGCTCCTGAGCGGCTTGTGCCACTTCATAAGATAAGACTTGCCATAGTCTGGGTCAGGCCCCAGGTCCGTCCTGCCCAGTCTCCTTTCACCCAGCAGCAGAGAGCGGAGCTGGAAGAGAAAGTGACTGGGGCTGAGCAGGGTTTTCCCCTGTTCCTCTCCCTGCAGCCTCCAGCACTGAGGTCCAGACAGGGCTGACGCAGAGGCCGTGCCCCTCGCTCCCTGCCCCAGAGCCACCGATCGATGCCCCTTTCCTCCACGCACATGTCCAAGCCCTGGTGAATCTGACTGAGCTCTCAGGTCCCACCACGTCTGGGGACCACGAGTCCCCCCGTCAATGCCATGCTAGGGGGAAAAGACCTTCCTGGTGTTAGTTTTAAACTGCTGCCTGCTCGGTCCATGCTGTGACCCCTAGGTCAAGTTCTTGGAGAGCAAACCCCCTCCGATGTAATTTTACCTTCTTTTAAAACACAGGAAAGAACCTCAGGCAAAATTCTGCATTGGGAGAGCCTTAGAAATAGCTGTGAAAGGCCCCAAAGCTGAATTTGCTACAGGTTCCCTTGTACGACTGTGGTTGCCCTCCGGTTAGCAGGTAGTGGTGACTTTTTCTTTCCCTTCTACAGGAATTACAATACGAGGAGGAGGATGAAGAAATTACTGGGTTCCCAGATTCCAGTCTGCCATCAGACCAGCCTGCCGCCATCACCCTTGCACACCAGGCCAGGCTCGCTGAGCTGAGCTTGTTCCCCTATGGCAGGAAGAGAGCAGGAGGGGATATGCAGTCACAGCCAGAGAGGAAGCATAGGGTTGCCGTCATGGAGCAAAGCCCGGAAGCAGAGCTTGCCGGCTACCATCAGCTGAGGTAAGGGCATGGCCTGGCCCCACAGCTCCGGTGTTCAGATAGCAGTGCTGTGCGTGGTGTTAGCAGCCTCAGCAGAAGTTGCAGCAGCAGATGGGGCATGGCCTCCATGCAGTCTCGTTTGCAATATCAGTATCCAGTGGCATCTCTCAAACACCATCTTTTCAGGGCATGACATTGTGTGAAATTTTCCATTAAGAAGAAAATATGTCCTGGAAAGCCAGAGTTCAGGACTAGTAACAGCACAACTCAGCTCAGCCTACTAACATTAAGCGAGTAAAACTGGGTCATTTAAAGGTTTTGGGTGTCAGAAATGGAAACTACCACAGCCGAGTCCAGCTGACACCTCTCCTCTGCCTGCTGCAGCCTGGGCTCTACTGCAGACTCGTGCCACACCTTCCATTGGGAGGATGGCAAGCTAGAGGGGAGAGCCCTGTTGAGGAGGGGAAGGGGTTTGCTGAGTTAGCACCTGCCTCCTTTGCTCCTTGATTCCCTTCACTCACATTTGGGTAGCAGATGGTTAGCTGAAAATGCCTGCCTCATGCAGCACCCAATGTAAGACTTGTGTTGACTTGCCAGCACCTTGCTAAGAGAGGAATAGGAAACCTCGTCAGGCGAAGAGACACCTAATCAGATCTGTTTCCTGTAAAAAATGGATGGTCTGATCCAGCGGTGCCTTGAGATCCTCTCGAGGGTGCTGGGGGCTGCCGTGCACTGCTGGCACTGTCAGGTGTGCAGTCATGAGTCACAAGATGAGCCCAGAGATTGCAAACAGGAATCCACAGTGATAAAAGCCTCCTGCCCCATGGTGTAGTCTTGCCGAGTTCTTGGCCACAGACGAATTGCTCTAGTATTTTTCTGTAGTCAACAAAAGGTGAAAACGAAGGGCTGGTATTTCCGGGGGGAGGAGGGGGCTTGAATTTAATGAAGCTGTGATGCACAGCATCTTCCCAGCCAGCCTGTGTTATTCCAGGTCTCGCACAACTCCAGGCAGGCTTGAAATCCCCTGAGGTGCTGCACTGGGTGGAGAGCATCAGGGGTCTCTTCTGCTCTCAGGCCAGGCAGGCGGAGTTGTGGGATACGCCCTGATCTCCCGGTGCTGAAGGTCTCAGTTAAGTCTGTTGCTGAGAGCAGGCAAAACAGCTGTTCAGTATCACTGCTTTATCTCCTTGAGACTTCTTATCGTGCACATGCAGGGAGGCGGCTTTGTCCCACTTCCAGCTCTCCAGGGGATATCGACCTAGTAGTGACTTCCCTGCGTGTCTGTTCGGGCCATCTGCCCTGATACCACCATTGCTTGACACTGTTATTTCTTTTCACTGTCTCCAATTCAGCCAGCATATTCCTGGCAGACTGACCTCAACCACAAGTGCCACGACAAGCTGTCCACCCAGCACAAGCAGCGAGTATGGGCCTGAATACTACAACAGGAGCATGGCTTTCTCCCGAGGGGCGTCCACCTCTGAGCTACCGTACAGCTCTAACGTAAGCAGCGGCCTAGGAGAACGATGCATTGTAGTGACAAGGTTATGTGATGACCTGGGAAGGATTCATAGATTTCATAGACATTCGGGCTGCAAGGGACCTCGGGAGATCATTGAGTCCCAAGGCAGGAAGTCAGCTGGGGTCACAGGATCCCAGCAAGATAAACATCCAAATGCTTCTTCAAGGAGTCCAGAGTAGGTGCTTGCATCAACTCTGGCAGCAGTCTGTTCCAGGCCGTGGGGGCTCGGACAGTAAAGATTTTCCTTGTGTCCAGCCTGAAACGGTCTTGGAGAAGTTTGTCACCATTACACCCTGTCATCCCTTGGGGCACTCTGGTGAACAGAAGTGCCACCAGATCCTGATGCACACCCCTTACATACTTATAGGCAGCTGCCAGGTCCCCCCTGAGCCCGCGCTTTTCAAGGCTGAAGAGTCCCATGGCTCTCAGCTTCTCGTCATAATGCCTGTCCTCCTGACCTCTGATCATGCGCGTGGCTCTCCTCTGCACTCTCTCAAGCTTCTCCACGTCCTTCCTGAATCATGGAGCCCAGAATTGGGTGCGGTAGTCCCGCTGGGGCCTCACCAAGGCGGAGTACAGCGGGAAGATGACATCCTGGGATTTGCTTGAGAAGCATCTATGGATGCAAGCCAGAGTTTGGTTTGCTTTACCAGCTGCGACATTGCATTGGTGGCTCGTGTTCATTTGCTGGGAGCTCACTGTGTGATTGCAAAGGATGAGAGGGCTTTGACAGCTTCCAAGAGATGACACGTTCTGAAAGGGATACCAGCATGGTGGCAAGTGAGGGTGACATTACACGTTACACTTAAACCATACTAAGGGCGCTTAAAACACGAGTGCCTGCACGTTAACACTCGTTAACTTGTGCTAAGTGCCCTCTGAACATCGCAAAGTGACACCACTTCAGGCGAGGGTTAACTGGACCCTACTACCACGCTCCTGTTAGAGTCACTTCGGTCTTCCCCAGAGAGATAAAACAGGCAACTTACAGTCCTCCAGCATCCCAGAATGCATTGCTCCCAGCCCCTCCTCCTAGCCACGCCCCTACTCATCGGCCCTCTAGTGGCAAGTCGGAGCAGTGCAGGCAAGAAATGGTATTAACCTTTCTTGTGCGACTGCTCCCAGGACATCCCAGCTTGAACACCGCTCTACATTGAGCAGGTTTAGTACGGTCTGAGTGTAACGGGCGCCTTCACCCCGAAAGGCATGGTGTGATCCAGCTGGCTCACCGGGGCGGGCTTGGTAGGCCGTGGACAAAGAAGCATTACAGCAAGCTAAAAGGGAGCATGGAGCTGCTGACGTGTCGTCATTGTCTGTGTGCCTGCCCTTACCCTGTGGGAAGTGAAGGCTAAGCCACGGTAGTTCATCCCTCCACGCAGCAGGATTGAGCTGCCCCGCGATAGCTCCCATTGGCTGGGGTAGGTGGTGCAAGCAGACAGTTGCTGCACGTCCCTGCCACCTCTAACTCGCTGTAATGTGCTTGTTTGTCCACGCCCATTAACAGGCTCCTGATAGAAGGATAGGTCTGAGGTCTCGTCTCATCCAGCTCCCTGCCTGAGACCAGATCATCCCTGTCCAGGGCAACGAAAATGGTTTGGGGGTTGGGGCGCACAACTTGTGAGGAGAGACTGAGGGAACTGGGGTTATATATTATGGGCAACCCCCTGCACCGGTGCAGGCTGGGGGTGACGGGCTGGGCAGCAGCTCTGCAGAAAACGACCTGGGGGTGACAGGACAAAAAGCCAAACAGGAGCCAGCAGTGCGCCCTTGGTGCCAAGAAGGCGAATGGCATCCTGGGCTGCGTCAGTAGGAGTGTTGCCAGCAGATGGAGGGCAGTGATTCTTCCCCTCTATTCAGCACTGGGGAGGCCACATCTGGAGTCCTGTGTCCAGCTGTGGCCCCCCCTACTACAGAAAGGCTGTGGATACATTGGAGAGAGTCCAGCAAAAATGGTTGGAGGGCTGGGACACATGACTGGTGAGGAGAGGCTGAGGGACCTGGGCTGATTGAGTCTGGAGAAGAGGAGACCGAGGGGGATTGAATAGCAGCCTTCACCTCCCTGCAGGGGGGCTGCAAAGAGGATGGAGCTGGGCTGGTCTCAGTGGGGGCAGATGGCAGGACAAGGAGCAATGGGCTCAAGCTGCAGCAAGGGGAGTTGAGGTTGGATATTAGGAAAAACTTTCTCATGAACTGTGATGTGATGCTACTGTGCAGTAGTAAAAAAGCTACTGTGCAGTCTGTCCCCATGAAGCCGTGCGGGGACGCTACTGCACAGTAACACCAGTTACCGCACAGTCGTTTAGTCCTTGTGTGTGCAAATACTAAATGATTGCGCAGTAACAACTGCAGAGTCAGCATCTAGTGTAGATGTGGCTACGTTGCAGCAAGGGAAGTTGAGGTTAGATATGAGGAAAAACTTTCTCACTAGGAGGGTGGTGAAGCACTGGGACAGGTTACCCAGAGAGGTGGTGGAGTCTCCATCCTTGGAGGTGTCTAAGACCGGGTAGACAAAGCCGTGGCTGGGATGATGTAGTTGGGGCTGGTCCTGCTTTGAACAGGGGGTTGGACTAGGTGTGAGCTCCGGAGATCCCTTCCAGCCCTCATTTTCTACGATTCTATCTAAATCATCCTATATAAATCCTTGTCTAGCCCACTACTGAAGCTACACAACAACCCTGTTGCACAGCTACAAGGCACATTGCCAGAAGCAGCAAGGGGCTCCAAATCTGCCCCAGGTAAAGCAGGGGGATGAGGACTGGGGGTATCATGTTGTTGCAAGGGGTGTTAAAATGTGCTCGAGAGATGCAAGAGATACAGAGGCCGTGCCCCCGATGCACAGGAAGGCAAACCCCTCCCGGTGCAGACCAGTCTGAGCAGGGGGGAAATCTCTTCCGGCCCCAGCACAGTGTGGGGCCGAACCTTAGCGCAGGGCAAGACCCTCCGAGCCAGGACCCTGCAGTGCGGGGTTGGTGCCAGAGGAGCATTGGCCCAGCCCAGCCCCATCCCCAGCCTGCGCTGCAGCAGCACCCAGAAGAAGGGCAGCGCCCCGACAGCTTGTCACATTTCTCTCCCAGCTATACGTTTGATCCAATAGAAAATAACACAGAGAAACCCTTGTGCCTCCCCGGTGTTCTCAGCATTTCTCAAAATATTCTAGACTCTTCAGTGAAAAAAAATTGGGGGATGTGTATTTTTATCCCATGGGTTTGACCTAAAAATACAAGGCATTTAATTGACATCCAGAAAATTAAAAAATGTATCAGGATCTCCAAGTCTTTCCCAGGTGGTGTCCCTTGTAGCTCACTGCTGCACAGGATCCACACATAAAATATGCCCTGCCTTGAAGACGGTGAGGAATTGTCCCCCTGGTCAGACTGGTCCAGACCGGGGGGGGGTTTGCCTTCCTTTGCAGCAGGGGCACGGCCTTGGCCTGGGCTCTCTCCAGCACCCATGATCCCCTGGCAGCAGCAGGACGTTGGTGGCCGTGGCCCCCCTGCCTTCCCAGGGGTGGCGGCAATGCCTGGGGCTGTGTCGGGGCAACTTCGTGGTGTGGCTCCGAGGTCGGACACAGGGCTCGTCTGGGCTTGTTTGGACAGGGCTGATCCTGCCTCAGGCAGTGTTTAGACTGGATGTGATCTGGAGCTCCCTGCCAGCCCTGCTTTCCTCCGGCTCTGTATACAGTCTGCTGAACGCTCAAGGGGTGGGTGACGCTGTAGGAGCCGTGCTGCTGCTCCTGACGTTGCGGTCGCCATCCGGCTGATAGATGCGCTCCTTCTTTACTCTCCTGCCACACCTGGGCGGAAAGCAGATAGAAATAGAAGGAAAAACTGATTGGGAGGTGGTCTTCCTTATACACATCTGGGTCGTGACTGTGGGTCTCTTCACAGGGGTCCTCCAACCCCTACACCCTGTCCTCGCCACACCTGTGATGTTCTGGGCATGTGTTCCCCATTTTGGGACTCTCCCTCTCCCTCGTCTTCATCCTGATAATGTCCTTTTCCAGCTGTTCCGTTAACTATCCGGCCGTTGCCACCTGCAGCTGGCTTGCACTTCTCGGCTGGCTCTCTTCTTCAGGCTGTTCCCTTCACAGCCTTTCAGTTGTCCCTGACACGTGGCCGTCTGGCTGGAGGTGACATTCCTGGCTGGATCCCGTCCCTCTCGGCAGGATTGTACAGGGGGCCCCTTTAACCCCCTCACAGAGCCTAACCTTTCTGGGCGCCTTTGGCAGTGGAAAGGGGTCTCCCTCACTCCTTCTGCCCTACGAACCGGCTCCTCTCGTCTTCTGTCTCTGCAGGCCGGGCCCCGCAGCGAGTCTTCTCTCAGCCCAGCAGCCACGTTCTCCACGGCGGACATCTCCAACTCCTTCCAGCCCCCGGTGAGTACCCGTGCCCTATGCGTTGCGGTGGTATTCTGGACGTCCGTCTTCTCAGGAATCTGGTCCGTCGCTCCACGCAGTCCCCGTTGTGTTGGCGGTCCATCCTCTGGGGGCTTCCTTTCAGCCCCTTCCCCATTTTATCTGCCGGCTCCTCCCCTGGGTGCCAGTCCACCTGGCCCGACCCCCACCTGTGTTTTTTGCTGGGCCCTGGGTGGGGCTGCATTGGGAGCACCTGGGCTCCCAGCTCTCTGTACTGTCCTGCTTTTCCTGCCATGGCTGGGGTGCGGGTAAGTTTTCTCCCCTCTAGTAACAGGCACGCAGAGCAGGATGTTGCTCCGGGCTGGGGTTGGCAATGCAAAAGCAGAGCATCTCTGGCAGAATGGGCGTGTGGAAGCTGACTGGGTTAACGTGGTGTCACTGAGTGCAGCGGCCTCCAGCCTCGTGCTGTGTTTGCCAAATGCGCCGGGGACGGCATTTACCTCTGCAGCTACGCATCCTAGCCGTGCCAGCCGCCCCCAGCCCGCTCCAGACGACCTTGTGCCACCAACAGCGCCCAGCCTTTAAAGTGACTTCCCAGCTGAGACCTCGTGGGGGTAGAAGCACGGAGAGTGGCCGGAGCTCGGCTGAGAGCTTCCTCTCACCAAGCGTCTGGCTTCCAGGGGAGCAGCTGAACCCAGCACCGCACCCCGAAAGCAATTCTGGGTGTCATGCTGTTGTCCTTCAAGGGGAAGGGAGGTGGTTTAGTGCATTACTCCTGGTGACCCTTTCTGTGCCTGCTGAAGCCTGTGGCCCCCCCAGGGCTAGCCCCCCTTGATGGTTGTTTCCTCCCTCCAAACCTAGGCCTCAGCGTCTCTGGCTTCTTGGAGTCTGCAGTAAGTTACAAAGCCAGGCTGCAGCCATTCGTCTCTCTTTGCTGACAGGTGGGGGATGAGAGGAAGGGCGTGTCTGGAACTAAAGTGTGCTCTTCTGGTTTATTTGCTCAGGTACCTGTGAAGTGTGAAAGAGAGCCCTTCCCCGTCCCCATTTCAGCAGGTGAGCAAACACATGTCTTAACGGTGCGCGTGTGCTGGCCAGGGCAGGGGCAGCTCCAGCACGCCCAGCCAGGGGCTCCGCTCCTTTGCTGCTTGCAGCGAAGTAGCTGTCGCTGCCCGGGGAGGAGGGTGTGTGCATGGAAAGCGAGATTTAACAGACCCTCCTTTGCGAGCCTTCAGACTGCAGTGCGACAGGAAAGGACGCGTGCAAGAGACACACACGAGACCCGGGTAAACCCAACAAACGTTAGCGTCAGGTTTGTCGCACGCGCCTTCCTTCTGATGGCAAGACCAGGATGGCCTTTCTTGAGGGGCCACGTGTCACGTGAAGACACAACTTTAAGTAGCCTCAGGGAAGCGAATTTTGCTTCTGCGTTTACCCAAATCTAAGACTATTTCCATTTTAAGACACCGTCCCTGGTATTTAGATTCTGTAGTACATGGAAAATTAGCAATAAATCTAATTGGAGAGTTGTCTTACATGCGTACCCCTCCACTGCTGCAGCAGGGGGAACAGGTGGTGCGGCGGCAAGCAGCAGGGGGTAAAGGGGCAGGCAGCTTGATCTCTGCCTCTTGCCCCCGTACCTGTCCTTCCTGTCACTTGCCTTCCTCTGGAACAGGGATGGGCAGAGTCTGGCCCATGGGACCACTGCCAGACTTTGCCTGCCCCTCTGCCCCCACCCTGTATAATGGCCCCAGCCCCGTATGATGGCTGTTGCTCTGACTCTGGGCTGCACCTGCCTGCCCCAGGCCAGTACTCAAATCCAAGACGAGGCTTTCCCCCCCATGTTGAATGGGGATTCAGATAAATACAGTACTTGCTGTAAGCAAGATCCTTGTGTGGCTTGTGCAGCCCCGTGCTAGCCCTGTTATGATGTGGCCGGTAAGAGGGTTGTGCCTCCAGGCTGGGCATCTGTATGGCAGGAGATTGTTTCTGGCACCACCTCGGCTGCCAGGTACCAGCAGCTCCTGGATATCTCTCAAAAACACCATTATGCTGGTGTTAACCAGAGCACCGGCTTCCCCATCAGAGACCATAAAACCATGGGTGAAGGGTGCAGAGAAGGGGAACAGCTGGAGACAGAGAAAATGGTGTGGACCCCCCCCACACACACACACACGCACACATGACTCCCCGCAGATTCAGTCCCGTCCTCACGAATTGCACATCTGCTGCTTTGGTAAAGAAGAACGCGGGTGGTCGAAAGCCGCCCGCATTCTGCGCTTGCTCTTGCAAGGGGCCCTGCAGGAGCAGTGCTGGGAGCAGCTCACGTGTGTGTTTTAGAGCTGAGTGGGTGATATCAGGGGCTGACCCCATTTCACACAGCACGTAGCCTGTGGAGCAAAAAAGGAAAAGAGGAAAACTAGTAAGAAGAGAGAAAAAAGGGAGGGGAAGAAAGGCGACAGAGGAGGCTGTGCCAGTCTGGTGCCAGAGGGGCATGATGGCACACAGCCTGACAGGCCGGGAGCCCCTGGACAGGAGCACTGGCACAGTACAGCCCGCACAGGGCTGAGGCTTCTCCATCTAACATTTCATTTTCCTCCCACCATCAATAAAGGGGTCTCTCACGTCCCAGTCGGAAGGGGCGTTTGGGGGAGGTGGCTGGATCCCAACGCTCCCGAAGACAACAGCAGTGCAGCGGACACAAAGGAGACCAGTAGAAACGCGCCCACTGCATGGAGCACAGACTAGTCCTCGTATTACAAAGCCGGCTTTCTGAGCTGATGACTTTGCACTGAGCACAGTGCCTTTGTACATGCGAGCCGATCTCCTTCAGCCGCGCTGATGGGCTGGAGAAGTGATACCGGAGCAGGTTACGTGACATCGTCTTGGACTGGTAATTTAATAGCGTTCACGGGGTGAATGCCGGGCACTGTACAGCAGCCTGCTTCATCAGTGCCTTATTCAGAGTGGAGCAGTCTGCACGCTGGGGCAAACAGTACAGCGCTTGGCGCTGAAGTATCCGCTTAGCAAGTGATTGGAAGTTTATTTCCACTGAGAGAAATTACCCAAGCCCGCTGCACATGGGGGTGATGTGTACGTGGGACTCCTCCGTCCCGAGGGCCCCTGACTCGAGGATGCGGTCACCGCCCCTCTGCCATCCAAAGCCATGTTGCAAAACAAGGGTTTGGAGTAAGAGGCAAACAAGGCTTCCCCTAAAGGCATGCAGTCAAATGCCAGGGAGTCTCTGCAGCCCGGGTGGTACTCCGGGGTGGCCTGCCCGTTTTGGTAGAGGGAAACGTGTTGTGGGGTTCGATTGTGGCTTAAGGCCCTCCAGTCCCCAAACCCAACTGAAACCAAGGGGTGGAAACAGCTTGTCCTGGCTCCTCCTTGGGCCTTTTGGACACAGATGCCAAGTGCTCAACATATAGCAGGGGTGGGAAGGCAGTGAAAACCTTCCAGCTTGGTAGCTAGTGCCACTGAGTTCTGGTTATACAGGGGTCATGTTGTTCATACTTCGTTACTGATAAATACACCTCTCGCCTCCGGTCTTCTGGTGAGGTGTAACCAGGAGATCTGGCTAGGGAGAGCCTGGCCTCTTTGGCAAGATGGTAAACCCGTCGAGTCTTGTCTCCCACAAGCAATTTGTTTCTGGTATTGTGCTTTTCTGTATCACGCTGCCCAAAAATGCTATATAGGCAGAGAGGCCACTGACTTCAGTGGAGAGATTCCCATTGGCTTATGTGCTCCCTGGAGTGGATCCCAAGTGATCGAGCCTGTGGTGAAGACAGAATCTGCTGTGCAGTTGGGCCTTTGTGGGTCAGGCGTTTGGTTTTGCTGTCTCAAAGCATCCCTGGCTGCATTTAGCTCGACGATGGAGTGAGTCCGTGCCAGGCTGGCCGTGACACAGCCCTCTTCCCCGCACCCAGGTCACAGCTGTTTGGTGTCTAACACGAACGCTGCCTCGCTGCAGGACTAGCCAC
The DNA here is from genome assembly GCF_000455745.1 of Alligator sinensis. NCBI lineage: Eukaryota > Metazoa > Chordata > Crocodylia > Alligatoridae > Alligator > Alligator sinensis. The sequence continues at coordinate 280,304 of NW_005842574.1, read as the reverse complement.
ACGGCCCGCTGCTAAGCGTGCAAGGGCGGCGAAGGTGTTGCAACGTGGGACTCGTGGCTTTTGCTGTATGCAGGGCTTTGGGGATGGGGCCGGTAGATGGTGAGGGGTCTTTCCTTGCAGCAGCGTCATGCATTACCTGCTGCTCCTCGGACGGTGCACCGTGTCTGCGCTGCCTTTTGTTTAGCAAAATAAAACCATTTATTCTTCTAAAAAACAAGCAGCAGTCATTGCACTGGGGCGGGCTGGGGGATGTTAGCAGGCTCTGAGCCGTGTTTGCAGCAGGGAGGAGACGCGCGTGGCGCCCAAGTGAGGAGAGCAGTGACGCTGGCTGTGGGGCTGGGCGCGCTGGTTAGGTGCTAGCGGCCTAGGTTTCCATTGTGCTCTTTGACGCTCTCCTTTCCTCCGAGGCTGTGCTCGGTGACGGCCAACCCAGGGTCTGTCCTGCGTTCGAGGGAGGGAGAGACCTCTTCCACAGCCGGTGCCCTGCTGTGATTGTGTGGGCACGGTGACCCCACTGCGTGTGCCACGCACCACTTCTTCCCTGCTGCTTTCTGCTCCAGGAGCTGAGATGTGCTAAGGCCTCTTCTAACCCAGCTCTGCAATATGGGGAGGAGAAGCCCAGCGTGTGCCATCACCACCCCCGTGTTAAATTGTCTGTCTAAATGCACCTCCGTGCAGGAGTTGCTGAGGGGTGACGCACTGGGTGACCATGAACTCCTGCTGGGAGAGACTGCTGGCTGCCTTCAAGATCCCCTGCCAGTCCCTACCAGCTCAGCCACATGCGCCAGGGCTTGGACACGTGCTGGGAGGAAGGGGGCATCGGTGGCTGTGGGGCAGGGAGCGAGGGGCACGGCCTCCGCATCAGCCCTGCCTGGACCCCAATGCTGGGGGCTGCAGGGGGGAGAGGAGCAGGAGAAAACCCTGCTCGGCCCCGTCCCTCTCCCTGCAGCACAGGGGGCCAGGCAGGATGGACCTGGGTCTGACCCAGCCCATGGCAGCTCTTGTGTTCTCACGTTGTGTGACAAGGCGCTGCGGGGCACGTGCATGGGGCTGCCGTGGGGCACAGAGGGGCATGGGGAGTGCACCTGGCACCAGGAGCACTCCGTGGGGGCCTTACAGGGCCTTTGAATTCCTGGGTTTGCACCTGCCTTGGAGCCAGGTGGGGCTGGGGTGGTGAGGGCAGGGGTCTGCTCCCGGGGGTGGGGGGAGCAAGTGGCTGGGGGTGCAGGGCAGAGGGAGGAAAGTGATCATGCCCTTTCCAGGGCCAGGTCGTGGCCTCCCTGCAGCAGGGTTCAGAGCGCGCCGTTTTCCCCACGGAGACAGAAGCCCCCGCAGCGGAGGTGGCCGAGTCTGTGGGGCCGGCGGCTCTGGTGCTGCACAGCGCCCGGGGCACTCGCTCAGCACCGGCAGGCATTGCCTGCACAGGTGGAGCAGGCTCGTCCTCGTGCGAGCTGCAGGCCTGGCCCTGGCTGCCGTCGGGGGCTCCTGATCCCCCCGCGCTCACTTTGCACACAGGCATCGCAGCAGCGGGCCCCTCCTGTGCTCCAGGTCTCCACCGATCGCCCTGGTTCTCAGACTTCACACGTCCCAACATGCCTGCGTGCAGTTTTCCAGCTCTCCTCCATTGCAGCCTCCCTCACCCTCCTCATCTCTGCCTCGTCCCTAGCTGAGCCCCACACCCTGCTGCTTGCTGCCTGTGGGTCCTGCGCAGGTGGCCTTGTTCCCCTCGTTTGCTCCACAGGTCCGTGTCCTGGCGTCAGAGGTAGGAGCCTCTGCCGTATGCTCAGCTCCGGGCATGTCCCGCTCACCCCCCAGCCCCACAGGCTGCAGACAGCACCCGTTGACCCCGGAGCAAGATGGACGGACTCCGCAGCCGTCCCAAGGGGCAAGGGCTGCTCCTCTCTCTCCTGGCAAGACCTGTGCACGCTCCCTGCTGCCGGTTCCTGCCTCAGGCCTTTTGCCTAGGTCGCCCCGGGATTGTTTCTCAGTCCCCCCGTCTCAAAAATGAGACCACGTCCCAGCCAGCGCGGGGGGCCGGGCAGGAAGGCAGCCGCTGGTTCCCCCCCCAAGAGGGCTGTGACGGGGGCATGACGTGGAGGTGAGAGAAGGAAAGGGATGGGGGTTGCAGGGGCCCTGCAGCCCTCGAGCACAGCCCGGAGCTGCCTCGTTTTAGGGGGCGCAGGCTCGGGAAGAAACGAGCACGCCGGGATTCTCACCTTGGCAGCCGCGAGGCAGGGGTGTGCGTGCACGTCCGTCTGTCTTTACACAACTTAAACTGCACCGTCGAAGGGGCCGCGGGCTGGATGTGGACCGTCAGCCGTGCGCTGGAAGCCCATCCCCTGCCCTGGGCTCGCCCGCGGCCGCACCGCCCGTAGCATGTGGGTCGGTGGGACCCTGGGCTTCTGGGCTGTATCGCTCTGAATCGCGGTTCTCAGCCTTGTCAGACCCCGGCCCCGCTCGGGAAATCCCAGCTCTTGGTTTTCACTCGTTTTTTTGACTATGGAAAAAGAGTGGAGTAATTCTTGTCGCCAGGACCTCAGAAAGGTCGCAGCAGGGCAGTGCTTTAACACGGCGGGCTCCTCTCTGAAACCCCTGGTCTATCTTGGGAGCCCCGTCTGCGTGCGTGGCAGTGCTAACGCTGCGTGGCAGCCCGCGGCCCCTCGGAAGCAGCTCGCGGCATCCTCAGCCTGACCGCCGCGATGAGCTGCTGCGAGGCCTCGATGGCGGTGTTGTAGTGAGGGCTGCTCTGGATGGGCGTGGAGCACTTGGGGCACAGCTTCAGCTGGACGTGCCGGTCCTGAGCCTCGCCGGGGCTGCCGTCCATCCACCGGTGCAGGCCCGTCACCTCGAAACGTGGCCACGTTCCTCCAGCGCCACAAAGCCGGCACCCGGCTTGTTCTCGCTGCCAAAGAATAATCTGACCAGCTCGTACCTGTGGCACACGCGGCACTTCGGGGGGCGGGGCTCCCTGCAGCGGTGGCCGCACACTTGGGCCTCAGGCAGGGCTTGTTGCAGCGGGGCGGCTGCATGTTTCCGAGCAGGTCCGCGTGCAGCGGTGGTGCCTGCAGCGCCAGGTGCGGGGCTGGATGCAGGGGAAGCAGGCCTCCCCGCAGGGCTTGCGGCAGCCTCTGTGCCGGCACTTGTTGAGGCAGGCTGTCTTGCACGGCGGGCAGGTCTCGAAGCAGGGCGCCTGGCACTGGTGGGAGCAGAGGAGGACCTGGGTGCATTTCTTGCGGCAGCTGATGTGCAGCCGGCCTTGCAGGCAATCGTGGCAGGTGCCTCGGCAGCGGTGCCCGCGCCCCAGCCTCTGCTTGCGCATCTGGCGGCAGACGGGAGGTGCCGCTCGCTGGTGCCATTCAATTCTCACCTGGTGGCAGCAGGGCAGCACAACCTCCCCCTTTTTCAGGCACTTGCAGGACTGCCCGCAGTCAAGTGTGCACGGGTGCTCGCATTTCGCGCACGGCGCCTGGCAGACCCATTCACCGGCCGGCACGGAGCACGGCACCATCTGCCGGTGCCCGCACGTGGGAATCACCTTTTCCACCTCCTTGGTACAGGGCAGGCAGGTCTCAGGGCACTTCCCGCGCAGCGCAGTGTGCAGCCGCCATCGGGGATCCTGGTGAAGCCGGCGCTGCTCTTCACCCCCGTGAGGGTCTCGGGGTGGTTCTGGCACTGGGCGTCAGCCCGTCCGTCCCCCCCGAGGTTCTTGTCCTGCAGCAGCCGCAGGATGTTGGCCCACGGCTGACTCGCGGAGCCCGCGGAAATGCAGACCAGGTTGCCGATGCAGTAGAAGCTCTTGCTGGCCCAGGAGAAGGCCACGCAGAGCCGGTTCTTGTCTTGGAGGAAACCCACCCTCCCTTCCTTCTTGCTTCGCAGCAGCGAGAGGAGGAGGATGTCGTTCTCCTCCCCTTGGAAGTCGTCCACGGCATGTCCCTGCTCTTCATCAGCGTGCGGATTTTCATTACCTGCCTGTGGTAGGGGCTCAGGATGGTGATGGTGATGGTGATGGTGATGGTGATGGTGATGGTGATGGCACCCCCCGGGTAGCCCGGCTCCAGCAGGTACCGGCTCAGCGAGGCTAGGAAGCATGCCTCAAACTTACTGCTGTAGCTCTTGGACTGGTTGTCGTGGGTCTCTGCTCCCATGTGCTGGATGAAGAGCACGCTGCTCTCTACGCCCTGCGGAGGTGGTGAGGATCGGCACGTTAGGGAGGCCTCGCTGCCACGTGACAGCCGTAGTGGGCATATCTTCGTAAGGGGCTGGCAGAGCCCTCCGGAGACCACGGCTTGGCTCGAGACAGGATCCTCCCACCTGAACCACCCCACACACACCTGTGTCTGACCGCTTTCCAAACCCACAACAGAGCAGAGTTTTGGGGAGAAACAGGTGGCTTTCTGCCACAGGGTCACGGAGCGCCATAATGGTCCGCTTCCATCGGCCACTCGACCTCGGACCCCATTTCCCAGCCACCGGACTGTGGTGTAGCCAAGGCCACAGTTGGCCAATTTTCCCACGAGGAGACATGGGACACCAGATCAAAGGCTTTTTCCAAGTCCAGATATATGATGTCAGTCTCTTCTCCCTTGTCCAGGTGATGTGTCACCTGGTCGTAGAAGGAGATGATGATGTAGTGGTAGACTCCTCCACGGTGTCCCCAGTGCCACCTTCCCCACGGGTTTTAACCCAGAGGGACTCCAGTCGTCCTCCTTGGGTGCCAACGTCAGTTTGGAGGGACGTGTAGCTGTCCTTGACATGGAGAGCTACGCCCCCACCCTTCTATCTGCATGATCTCCTGTACCGGTACAGCCGTCTATCCCTGTGGCCCAGTCCTGGGTGGAGTCCCACCAGGTCTCCGTTATCCCTGTGAGAGCGTAGTCGTTCTTGTTTAGCAGGAGGACCAGTTCCTCCAGTTCGTTCCCCAGGCTCCTGGCACTGGTGCACAGACACGCAAGTGTCCCACTGGAAGCCCTAGGCTCCCTTGCACTCCCAGGTGTGCGCTGTTCCAGCGGAAACCAGCGCCGCCGGGCTGCTCCGCAGCCTGGGGACAGCAAGCAGCGTGACCTGTAGAGCCTCCAGCAGTCCCTTGGCCACAGCCACGGGATCGCTCCCACGTTCCCGACGTCCTCGTCCGTCATGATGTCGCCGTCTCGCAGGCTCTGGAGCAGCCAGGCGTGCGCAGAGCTGGGGAAGGGGACGGGGGAGGCACGGGTGGGGTCTTGCCCCGCGGACCCTGCATCTGGCACCCACCACATTATTAGCAAGTCGGTCTCTTCCCCGTCGAGCGCGTTGTGAACCTTTCTCCTGCCCCTCCAGCATCTCTTCTCTAAGCAGCCCAGGCCTGGCCTCGTGAGCCTCCCCGTAGGGAAGCCCCTCCGCGCCGCTCAGCATCCTTGTGCCCTTCTCTGCGCCTGCCCCAGGTCTCCGATCTCCTTCTGGAGGTGCAGGGCCCAGCACCGGGCGCAGGCTTGGTGGCGTGGACGTAAAGGGGCATCGTGACACTTTCTGCTTTGCTCCCAATCCCCTTCTCCGCCATCCCTGACCTCGTGTTCGCCTCTGACGGCTGCTGAGCGTGGAGCTGCTGTTCTCAGCGACCGGTCCCCAGTGACTGCCCGGTGCCTCCCTGTGCTAGCAGCTGAGCTCGAGCCCATCCCAGCGGAGCTGGAGTTGGGGAGATCTTTGCCCAGGTGCTATTTAGTCACTCCACCTGTTCTCCGTGGGGACGATGAAGGCAAACTTCTCCTCCACCCTGCTCTTCTGCAGCTCGGCAGGGTCCTCCTCCTCCTCCAGGCTCCGCTCGTCCCGGTGCCAACAGTACGGGTCAGCCTCCTCCCTCATGGGGTGGGAGAGCCCATGGAGCGCAACCACGTGTGGCCCCTCCGTTCTGGGCCCTGCGCCCAGGAGGGTGCTGTGCTGCCGCTCCCCAAATACCCAGCCCTAAATCCTCAGGCCTTCCCCTGGCTTTGGGCTCCCGTGCTGGGGGCTGGACGGGGCCTGCCCGTTCTCATGCCTGCTGCAGAGCCCCCGGGGCGTTGGGCCCGGTGCGTGGGGCAGAGGTGTGCGCGCTACGGGGACCGGCCCTTCAGGCACCTGCCAGGGAGAAGAGGTCAGCCGGGCTGGGGGGGTCTGTGCACTCCTGGAAACTCAGGGATGGAAATAGCCTCGAAATGGCCAGGGCAGCAGCAAGAGGTGCGCTAAAAACACAAAAGGCCGACTAGACACCCCCAAGCATCCCAGCGAGACCCTGGACTGACTGAGCAGCAGGGTAGGGAGCCAGACCGGCTTGCAGGGGATCGGGTGCACGCTGGGTAGGGACGCGTGCGCCAGGTGCTGCACAAACCTACGCGAGCGGGGCGGAAACTCCTGCCCCGGAGCAGTCTGGCAGGTGACAGAACCGGGAGCAACGGGCTCAAGGGCTGCATCTACACAAGACGCTTGCTGCGCAGTAGCGTCTCGGGGCACGAGCCATGATGCGACGCTGTTGTGCAGCGGTAACGAGCTACTGCCCAATCGGTGTCACCAGGAAGCCGCGCGGGGACGCTACCGCACAGTGACGCTGGTTACCGCACGGTCAGCGTCTGGTGTAATGTGGCCGTGTTGCAGCAAGGGAGAGCGAGGTTGGATATTAGGGAAAACTCTCTCACTAGGAGGGTGATGAAGCCGTGGGCCAGGCTCCCCAGAGCGGTGGGGGACTCTCCATCCCGGGAGGTTTTGAAGCCCCGGGCAGACAAAGCCCTGGCTGGGATGCTGTAGCTGGGGCTGGTCCTGCTGGGAGCAGGGGTTGCACTAGACGTGAGCTCCTGAGGTCCTCTCCACCCCCGTTGTCTGGGATTGCACGATTCTCTTTCTCAGCAACACACTGGTTTCCCAGTTCAAGTCGCCAACTCTGCCTGAATGTGTGTCGTGCGATGAAACCTCCCATAGCGACATGAATTCCAGCGCACGGGCTTTGCATGCGACTGTGACATTTAAAAACCCACCGGACGGCTACGAATCAGATTCAACATTCAATACGGGTGTTCACGAATGTCTTCTCATTGGTCTCCCGGCGCCTCTCCGTCCCACGCCAGAGGTGTAGATCTGATTCCTGGAGGCTCCAGGGCCACCTGGGAGGGCTGCTCTTGCCTTCCACTCGCTGCCCACGGACCGATCGTGCTGCAAAGAGCTGAGGCGGCCCAGCCACGCGGGGGCTTTCACGCCAGGCCTTCCCGCTGCAAATGTCTCCGCGAGCGCGCCAGGGTGCTAGCACGGTGCAGCACCCCTGCGAGGATCCCTGCTGAGAATCCCCACTGGAGTCCTGGGGAACCCTGGCCCGAGCCTCCTGGCCGGGCTGCACCGCAGCAGGCCGTTGGCACATCGTGGTGCTAACACAGTGTGGCACCCCTGCAAGGATCCCCTGCACCCCGGCTGAGAATCCCCACCCCAGCGTCCGGGCCAAGTCCTGGGGAACCCTGTCCCGAGGGTCCTGGCCGGGTTGGTGCGGCGCCCCTGCAAGGACCCCCGGTTGGGAATCCCACCCCCGGGCCACCCCCTCCCGAGGGCTGCACGGGGGCGGCACCACCTTAAGCCCAGAGCAGCAGGTGGGAGGGATCCGGCGGCGCTAGGACCCGGCCGCAGCCAGCAATCGAAACGGAGGGCGCGGCCTGAGCAGCGCTCCTAATTGGCGGCCTCGCACGGCGCCTCTCGGCGCTGATTGGCGGAGGGCGCGCGCTCGTCGCTCGCAAGGCGGAAGCGGAAGGGGCCGCGACGGCGCCACGTGTGCGCGGCATGGCGGCGGCGGGAGAGGCGGCGGAGGCAGAGGCTGTGCGGGAGCTGCTGCGCTTCCTGCGGCCGGAGG
>NW_005842574.1:269934-272003 GCF_000455745.1 Alligator sinensis | reverse complement strand
GCCCCGCTGCCCGCTCCCGTGCCCGGCGGGCGCCCGCGAAACAAGGAACCCAGCTGTCCTAGGGGAAGCCGCGCGGGCCGGCGCGCCCTGCCCGCAGCCCCCTGCCAGCCCCACCTGCCTCGGGCAGGAAAGTGAGCCTGGCCCAGACCCAGAGCCCTGCTTCCCACCCTGCTTGCAAACAGCTGGTGCAGCCTGGAGCTCAGCCCCTGCAGAGCTCTTTGCAAAGGGGGAAATCCGCAGGTTTCTCCTCTTACAAGACGGAATCTGCGTTTCCTCCCATACAACCAGGAAATCCGAGGTTTTCTCCGTGGCAAACGGAAAACCCGGATCCCTGCACGTCACGTGGGGCAGGGAGTGGAGCCAGACAGAGTGACCGGGGCCGAGCAGGGTTCTCCCCCGTTCCTCTCCCTGCAGCCCCCAGCACTGAGGTCCAGACAGGGCTGGTGCGGAGGCCATGCCCCTCGCTCCCTGCCCCAGAGCCACGCATCGATGCCCCTTTCCTCCACGCACGTGTCCGAGCCCTGGTGCATGTGGCTGAGCTCTCGGCTCCCACCGCCCCTGGGGCCGCGAGCCCCCCTTTAATGCCACGGAGGGGAGGGGAGGAAAGACCTTCCTAGTCTTGGTGTTAAACTGCCACCTGCTCGGTCCACGTGTGACCCTCGTCCCTGTCTGGTGACAGACGGTCAGTAATACATCCTGAGGGACTTTCTCTTCACCCTTGAGTGTTGTGGACCCTTCTCCTGCCCCCTCCAGCGCCTCTTCTCCGGACTGCCCAGGCCTGGCCTCGCGAGTCTCCCCTTAGGGAATCCCCTCCGAGCCGCTCAGCATCCTTGCGCCCTTCCCTGCACCTTCCCCAGGTCTCCTATCTCCTTGTGGAGGTGCGGGGCCGAGTGCGGGATTTGCAGTGTGCATGCCCCGTGGCTTTATAAAGGGGCATTGTGATATTTTCTATTTTGGTCACAATTCCCTTCTTAACAGACCCTAATCATAGTGCAAGAGATCAAATCCATTCCTGGCTGGCTCTGAGCAGGGAAAGGCAGCACAGCCTGGTAAAAAACCAGGAGCAGCTTGTTTTGTTCTGCTAAACCTGTGTGTCGCCCTGGGAGCGTCTCCCTCCTTCCAGCTGCTCCGTACCGCGCGGCGCGGCGCGGGTTTCCCTGCTCAGGCCTGACCAACAACGTCTTGCCCTTGAAAGCTGGTCTGACCATCTCCTGCCCATGCAGTTGCTGCAGGGAGACACCTCCGAGGCCGTCCTCGCCTCCGGCACGAATGGGGCGAGGTGGGGCAGGGCTGGCTGCTCTGCTGTTTGTGTCCCGGCGCAGCCCTGGGAGGGTCCTGCCCCCGCAGTGCCAGTTGCGGATCGAGGACGTGCGTCTCTGTCTGGTTCTGTCCCACGCTCAAGGCCTTTCTGGCACACCGACCGACGGGGGTCTGGCTGTGCCCCGTGCTGACCGGTGCCCTCTTCTCCCCCAGGTGCATGCTGCAGAGGCTGCTGCCCTTCACGCAGTACGAGGGCTCCGCCGTGCGCCGCCGGGGGGTGGTCGGGACGATCCGGAACTGCTGCTTCGAGCACTGTAAGTGCCGAGCGGGCCGCAGGCTCCTCCGACCACCCTCCCTGCGCTCGCTGTGTCCCAGCCAGGCCTCGGGCTTCCAGGCGCGGGTCGGGGGCTCTGTCTCTGCTGCCCGAAGCGTAGCGGGATGGGGGTTCTGGACGGGCCGGTGAGAGCGCCTCCTGCCCGGCTCTCGGTTGTTGGGTTGGCTGCACCGTAGGCCCCAGCGTGGGCGCTCCCGCCTGACCCGGGCCTGCCGCGCTGTCGTCTGTCGCCAGGCTCCCACGAGTGGCTGCTGAGCGACGAGGTGGACATACTCCCCTTCCTCCTGCTGCCGCTGGCCGGCCCCGAGGAGTTCCCCGAGGAGGAGATGGAAAGTAAGAGGTGCCGGGAGGGAGAGGCTGGGGCTGGGGCTTGCACCGACGGAGCCAGCGCCCGGCTCTGCGGTTCCCGGTCCCTGTCGGCTCTGGGGAGCGGGGGGGGCGGCTGGGGCGCCCCGCCCCCCCCGCCCCCCGTCCT
>NW_005842574.1:268300-269885 GCF_000455745.1 Alligator sinensis | reverse complement strand
GGAGAAGGACCCCGACATCCGGAAGATGCTGCTGGAGACGATCATGCTGGTGGGTCCCCCCTGCCGTGCTGTGGGGCCGGGCGGGGGGAGGCGGGTTCCTGGTGGGACGCCCTGCTCGTCAGCCAGGATCCGTCCTGTGCTGGAGCCGGCGCCAGGGCAGGGCAGTAGCTGCCCCAGAGCGGGTATCCAAGCAGTAGCCTGCTGCTGGGGGGGCTTCATCTTGCCTCCCTGCAGAGCAGCTGGGCCCTGTGCTGTCTGGACCCCGCTGGCTGTGGGCCTGGCCGTGACCCCTGGCTGCGCATGTTTCCTGCCCAGCTCACGGCCACGAAGCCCGGGCGGTGCCTGGTGAAGGAGAAGGGCACCTACCTGATCCTGCGCGAGCTGCACCGCTGGGAGCCTGAGCCCCACGTCCGGGCTGCCTGTGAGAAGCTCATCCAGGTGGGGGCACAGGCCGCTGCGAGCTCTCGGGGGGCACGAGCAGCTGTGGGTTGAGGGGTCCCTTGTGCCAAACAGCTGGGCCCAGGGAGCGGGCTCTGCCCCTTCCGGCTCCAGAGCTGGCGGGTGGCCGGGGTCCGGCCTGGGGCTGGCTGTCGGGTGCTCGCTCGGGAGATGGGCCATGGGGGGCTTGCAGGTCGGGGTGAGGTGCAGTGATGGGGGCTGCAGGCAGCTGGGGTGATACAGCAGGGGTATGGGGGGTGGCTGGTGCAGGGCAGCCACCACAGGGTCTCTGGTAAGGGGGAGCAGCAGCACGGACTAGTGGTCCCGGGCGAGGTGGGGGGACTGCTGCACTGGACCCCAGGGTGAGCACGTGGGGTGCAGTAGCCCTGCCCTTTCCCTGGGGTTGCCCTTGGCGTCCCCTGTCAGGAGACCTGGCACAGGGCTGCAGCAGCCGTCGGGAGGCAGGGCCCTTTGCCCGGCTTGCAGAAAGCTCGCCCCTGGCCTGCTCCGGGCGCGTGGGGCTGTGCTGCCATCCCCTGGCTGCTCCACGCAGGCCTCAGCCTGCTCCCAGCTGGTGCTTGCTGCACCCGGGCCCTGCCCTGCCCTGCCCTGCCCTGCCCTGCCCTGCCCTGCCCTGCCCTGCGCTAGGCACATCTACAGCCCTGGAGCCTCGGAGATCCTGCCCCACTGGGGTCTGTGAAGGGAGCTTGGCTGCTGGGCTCGGGCCCTGGTTCCTGGCCTAGTCTGGCCTTGCAGAGACCAGAGCAAGGAGCAGTTTCCCCGAGCTGCCCTCATCCTGCTGCCCGTTCAAAACTCCTGCCTGTCGCTCCCCGTGCTTGTGCCCCTGCACCTTCCATCCTGAAGCCCCCCCCGCCCTGCCCTGCCCTGCCCCGATCCTGGGCCGGGGCAGCTGACGGGAAGCCCCCGAGGTGCGTGGGGCTCCGTGGGGTGTTCTCTGGGCAGGGCTGTGCTGCGGGGAGCAGGCTTGGAGGATTAGGGGGCACTTTCCCAGCCCACCCCACCCCACCCCTTGCCCTGCTGTGACCTGGGAGGCAAAGCAGGGGCCCTTGCCAGGGCAGGCAGGCCATGCCGTGCGCTGCCTCCAGCTCAGCCGCTTGCCTCGGGCAGGGGTTGATTTGGGGCGGGC
>NW_005842574.1:265799-268198 GCF_000455745.1 Alligator sinensis | reverse complement strand
GCAGCAGGAGCGGAGCGAGGCGCTAGGGGCGCAGACCTGCCCCCAGGGGCTGTCAAGGTGATTGGCGTGGCCCCTACGCACCGGGACTCGTTGCCTGGATCATGCCCCACGGAGGACCCAGCCCCTTCCCGCAAAGCAGCCAGGAGCCGGGGTTGGGAGCTGCCAGGGTGTGAGGGTCCTTCCCTGGGCCCCCCTCGCCTGCCTCTGCTCATAGCTGTGAGATGACCTTGGGGGCCCTGGTCTCAGCAGCGCTCCCCTTGCGCCCAGGGGAGAGGCTGGAGGCTTCAGCCAGGCCCTGGCTGGTGACTTGACCCCGTGGCAGCTCCTTGCAGCAGCTCCCAGCTCCAGGAGCTGCTCCTGCCCTGTGCTGCGGGGGCCGTGGCCCAGCCTGGGCCCTGGGGGTGCCTGGCTGTAGGACGGCTGCACCCAGGAGCTGCCCCACTGCTTGCTCCTGGGGGGCCGTGGGTGCAGGGTGGCCACATGCTGGGGCCGGGCTGTGGGCATCTCAGCCTCGTGCTTGGCCGGGCGCTGCAGGGAATAAAGCGAGTGTTTCTGAGCTGAGCCCGGCTGTGGTGCCTTGTGCTGTGGGCAGGAGCTGGTGCTGGGCCAGGGCTCGTGTCGCCCGGAGAGCTAGCCCCCGGGTCCTGCTCCCCAGGTGCCTCACGGGGCTTTTGAAATGTGTGGTCCCAAGCCTGCACATAACTCAGAGGGTGGTGGTGGATGGATCATATTCGACTTGGGGGGAGGTGGGTAGTGGAGTCCCCCAGGGCTCGGTCCTGGGGCCTGCGCTGTTCAATTTCTTCATCAGCGATCTTGATGCTGGGGTGGAGAGCAACCTGTTTAAATTCGCTGATGACACCAAAATTTGGGGGGAGGTGAGCACGCTAGCAGGGAGAGAGAGATTGCAGAAGGATCTGGATAGGTTACAGGGGTGGGCAGACAGGAACAGGATGCGTTTCAATACGGACAAGTGCAGGGTGCTGCACTTGGGTAGTAGGAACCAGCAGCACACTTATACGATGGGGAACTCCCTACTTGAGAGCACGGAGGCGGAAAGGGATCTTGGTGTCATTATTGACTCCAAGATGAACGTGGGCCGACAATGCGAGGTCATGGTTGGCAGGGCTAACCGGACCTTGTCGTGCATCCACAGGTGCATCTCGAGTAGAGCCAGGGAGGTGATCCTCCCCCTCTATGCGACGCTGGTCAGGCCGCAGCTGGAGTATTGTGTCCAGTTCTGTGCGCCCCATTTCAGGAGGGATGTGGACAACATTGAGAGGGTCCAGAGGAGGGCCACCCGCATGATCCGGGGACAACAGGGCAGACCCTCCAGTGAGAGACTGCGGGACTTGACCCTATTCAGCCTCCACAAGAGAAGGCTGAGGGGGGACCTGGTGACCGTCTATAAACTCACTAGGGGGAACCAGAAGGGTTTGGGGGAGATGCTGTTTCCCCTAGCCCCCGCTGGCATAACAAGGAGTAATGGGCACAAGTTGATGGAGAGGAGGTACAGATTGGACATCCGAAAAAACTACTTCACAGTTAGGGCGGCTAGGAGCTGGAACCAACTTCCAAGGGAGGGGGTGCTGGCCCCTACCCTGGGGGTCTTTAAGAAGAGGCTGGATACCTACCTGGCTGGACTCATTTGAGTCCCGTTTTTGTTTTTAGGGTGAGTTTTTTTTGGGTTGTTCTCCCGCCCTGGCGGGGGGGCGGGCTAGAAGATCTATTAGGTCCCTTCCGACCCTGAAACTATGAAACTATGAAACTCGTTCCCCCACCTCGCCTCCCTGCGCCTCTGTATCAGCCCCCCAGACGGACTCGGGGCATCCCTGAATGTGGGTTCATCCTGCCCTGGCTCCGCAGCGCACCAGGCATGCCTGAGCCAGCTGGACCCTGGTTGGGAAGCAGCAAAAAAGCCCTGACAGGCCCAGCTGCTGGGCCCGTCGCGTAGACGGAGCTGGGGACCCTGCCCCGGTGGGGGCTCTGCATCCACACCCCTGTGGGTCCGGGCCAGCCAGACCCCCACATGCACTGTGGCATCTGGGCCAGGGCTGCTCCTCTGCCCTCACATCCCACTGTGGGGGCACAAAGGCGATGGCCTGCCCTGGGCCGGGTGCGTGCCGTGCGGTAGGAGCTGGCCTGGTCCTACAGCAGTGCATAGCGGGGAGAGCGCTCTGCTCCGGGGAACATTTAATGGTCCTTGCTGGGTCCTGTCCGTGGCAGCTTGTCCGTGTCTGCGAGGCAGGTCCCGGCGCGGGCGGCGCAGGGCTCGGGGCTCTCCTGGCAGGTGCTGGTGTCCGGCACCAGCTTCCGGAGCAGGGACAGGGAGTAGAGGGACACAGCCGGCTTGGAGGGGCCGCTACCTGGCACGCCAGCCCCCGCCGCCCTCAGCCGCCCGC
>NW_005842574.1:265371-265591 GCF_000455745.1 Alligator sinensis | reverse complement strand
CGGGTGCGCGGGGCTGGCAGACCCGGGGCTCCCTTCCTGGGGCCCGGGGAGGGTTGGGGCACGTGCTCCGGGTCCGACAGTGCAGTGGCGCGGCCTCCGCCCTCGCCTGCAAGGGGAGCAGAGGGTTACGGGGTGGGGGCCCGGCTCTGGGGCTGCACCCCAGGGCCGTGGGGCGTTTGCTGCTGCGGGACCCCCCAGCGCAGACCCCGGCGGCCGCCCC
>NW_005842574.1:260707-264547 GCF_000455745.1 Alligator sinensis | reverse complement strand
CCCTGGCCCCCCTCCAAGCGGGTCGGACCGGACCGGCTCTTGCTGGCCTGGGGCCCCGTGGAAATGGATGGTTTTGGGACGAGCCGCGTGGGCATCCTGGGCCTTCCCAGACGGCTGCTACCGCCCATTGGCATCGGTCACCACCACGCCAGGCTCTTGTCCCCCGTGTGCCCGGCCCGGAGGAGAGGGCGACCCAGCAACGGGCTTTGCAGGGGAGAGGAGCGGTCCCCGCCGTGCTCACCTGTCAGCTTGATGAAGCCGCGCTCGTCCAGCAGGATGTTCTCGCACTTCAGGTCTCTGCAGGGAACGGGCAGCTGGCCTGTGGGATCCCTCTCCCCATGCACGCGGCCCCCCAGGCGTGTGCTCACACACACGCGCATGCACAGGAGAAGTGCGAGCCGGCACGCACCGGGGACCCCGTGCACGAGGGGCTGATGGGCCGGACCCCTGGCCTCCTGCCGCTCTCACCTGTGCACGACGCCGACGCCGTGGCAGTGGGCGACGGCGCTGACGATCTGGCGGAAGAGCCGGCGGGCCTCCCCCTCCTCCAGGCCTGGGCGCTGCCGGAAGTCCGAGGTGGCGTTGATGTGCTCCAGGAGGTCCCCGCGGGCCGCCAGCTCCAGCACCAGGTAGGTGCGCTTGCTGGTCCGGTACGTCTCGTACAGCTGGATCTGCCGCAGCCACCGCCGTGTCGGACAGCTCCCGCCGTGGGGGGGGGCTTCCCTTGCTCCGACCCCCCAGACCCGACTCCCTCGGAGCCCCTGGCCTCTCCGGGCCCCCCCCAACCCTGCTCAGGGCCAGCTGAGGCTTTCACTCTGCACCGCTGCCTGTTGCTGCAAGCCACGGGCCTAAACCCCCTAGGCTGAGCTCTCCTGATCTCTATGCTTCATGCCCTTGGGAGCTGGGTGTCTAAGCCCCCTAGTCCATGCCAGACTTTGCTCTACCCTTTGCACCACTGCAGTCTGGGAGGCTGCTCGTGGCTCAGCGGTGCCCGGGCAGGTGTTTGCACGCCAAGGAGCGCCGATAACGTGGTGCTTGCTGCACCCTTCGAAGCCCCGCAGAGCCCCGGTTAAGCATTGCTGCACCGCAGCGGCTGGGGCTGCTATAGGGGCAGGCGGCAGTGGGGTTAGGGGCACGGGGATGCTTTGGGGGGTGCAGCCTGGGCCCACCCCCAAAGCAGAGGGCAGCAGGGCTGGGACTCACCACGTTCCCGTGCTTGTAGGTGGCGTTGAGGCAGTAGATTTCCCTCGGGAGGAACTTCCTGGCGTACTCGAGGGGCGCCTTGGCCGTGGAGATGATCTTGATGGCGACCTGAGGGGAGACGCGGGCGGCGGGTTGGGGAACAGGCTTTTCCCCAGACCCGGCATCTCCCCACCCTCTCCAAGGGCCCCACGTCCTTGCCAAAGTGCAGAGCCCAACGTGCAGCCGGACCTGCCGCCGCGTTGCCCTCACCATGGAGTGCCGCTTGCCGCGCAGGTCGGCGGCCAGCTTGTAGTTGTGCCGGACCTTGTCGGGCAGCGCGTGGGCCAGGTACACCTTGGAGAAGGCGCCGGCGCCGATCTTCTTGGCGGAGAGCAGGTAGCCGTTCTCCTTGCTCTCCCGGGCCTGCTCCAGGAGCGTCTTCCTGTCCGTCTCGTGCCTAGATGAGCTCTTCATGGCGCCGCATCCGCCTGCGCACGCACAGGGAAAGGCAGCAGGCGCGGGGCCCGGGACGGCCGTGGGGACAGCGCGATGCCCACCAGGACCAGAGCCCAGGCCCGAACATCAGGTCCGCGGCGGGGCGAGCAGGCGGCAGCGGGTGCTCCTCTCGAGGCGCGGGGCCCGGGGCACCGTGGCCCCTTGTTGCTGTGTGGACGGAGGAGTCTCCGCAGTGACGGGCGCGTTCCACCGCTGCGTTCTGGAACCCGGCGCCGAGCCGAGCAGGGTCCGGGGCCCGCGATTGCGCTGCCCGTCTGTGCCGGGCTGGGAGTCACCTTCGGCGCACGTGTCCTCCACAGCTCATCCTGCTGCCTCGGTTTCCCCTGAGGCACGAAGGTGGGGCTGGTCTGTCTCCCCGCCCGAATTGGGGGCACGGCTGCGGGAAGCCCGGTGCCCTCCATCTGTGCGCTGCGGCTGGTGCTTCAGGCCATCGGGACGGACTCGCTGCCCCAGGGGGGTTCTCCGCCTCGCAGCACCCCGGAGAGGAGGGCGTTGTTCTCCCACCCAGCCCCTGCCCTGAAGCTGGAGGGGGTTCAGGCTTCCCTAGCAGGCGGCGCGGCTCCGCTGGATCTGGGGTTCCCCCTGGACAAGCCATGGCCGGGGCTCGGGGTCCCCACGGCCGGTCTTGCCCCATGGCGAGCTCCGAAAGAGCAACCCTCCCCCTGGCACCAGTGCATGGGGCTGGAGACTCGCAGGGCGGAGACGCACCATTGTACACGTGGGTTTGCTTCCACCGCCGCTCCATGGCGCCTCTTCTCCCTTTCTCCGGCTGCAGGGAGCCGGGTGCAGCCCCCGGACGGACGCGTCCGCGCGGTGCAAGCCCGGGGCGGCCGTGGTCGGAGCGGGCACCCGGCTCTTCCCAGGCGCCTGCTTCTGGGGAGGATCGTGGGCTCCGACCCCCCGGCCCTGAAGGCTCCTGCCTGCTTCTTCCTTGCGTACATTAGCACTGAATTAACGAGCAGTGGCGTGCCTTTGCACCAGCCTTTGCACACGGATTTGCAATAACAGGCTTTTGCGCTGGGCCCAAGCCAGCAGGGCCCCCCACGTGTGCGCAGGAACCGGGGTGCATGCATTAGCATGCAATTAGCATACATTGCCTGCCTTTGCAGCACTACTGAGCACGTGCTTGTGACGTGCAGCCGGCCCGGCTGTTCCCGGGACGCTGGGACGGGAGACGCAGGCCCCGCGCCCCACCCCGCTCGCCTCCCTCGGGTGACGATTAGGAGCCGGTTTCCTAATTACTAATCAATAATAAATTGATTTCCTTTATGGAAAACCAGGCGGCGGCGCAGCGCTCCCGCCCCGTCCGGCCGTGCCCGGGGTGCCGCGGTGCTCGACCGGGGAGGGGGGGCCAGGCCCTCCCGCTGGGCGGAGCCTAAAGGTGTCTCATGCAAATGTATGCAAATGATGCTAATTGCTGCCCGGTGTTGCCAGTGCCGCCCGTGAGGCTGATGGATGGGTGCGGGGTGCCCGTGCTCTGCAAACATGCCCCACGCGCGTGTCCGTTTATGCTAATGAGATGAATGCTAATATCTGTCGGGCCGCCCCCTGCAGGCAGGCGGGTTGTGCTGCTCCCCGCCCATGGGGGCGGGGCTCGTGTCTTGGGTGGAGCTTAAAGGCCTGCCATTGCAAATGCATGCTAATTAGTGGTGCAAAGGTATGCTCATATATGTTAATTGGATGCAAACGTATCACGCGGTGGGGGGCGGGGCTGGTGCTGTGGGTGGGTGGAGCTTAAAGGCCGGCTAGTGCACACGTGTGCTAATTGCTGGTGCAAAGCCATGCTAATGTGTGCTAATTCCATGCAAGCATTGGTGGGGGTGCCGCGTCCCCAACCTTTGGGGCGGGGGGCGGGGCTGTCGTGGGTGGGGCCTAAAGGGGCACCAATGCAAATATATGCAAAGCGAGGCGGCAGCTGCATGGTGATCTATGCTAATATATGCTAATGTATGCAGGTGCGTGGATGGGGAGCCCCGTTGCCCTCCCAGCTCGGGGGGCGGGGATGATGTAAAAATATGCTAATCACCGAGGCGCGGGGATGCTAATTGTACCACCCGAGGGGGCGTGGCCTTCCCGCGTGGGGGTGGCCAGTCCCGCCCCTCAGGCAACCCGCGGGGCGGCGCTCCGGCGCATGCGCGGAGG
>NW_005842574.1:249643-260056 GCF_000455745.1 Alligator sinensis | reverse complement strand
CAGCCGGCCCCGCCTCGCTGGTTGTGGGGGAAGCTCCCGGCGCTGAGCTGTGCAAGCTGCAGGTCCGGCTAGACGGCTCTGCCGGCCCCGGGGCGGACGCGGCGCGCGCAGTCCCCGTGCGTGCAGGAGGCGGCCCCGGGTTAGATGCGGACCGCGCCGACTGCGGCCAGGGAGACGCGCTGAAGTCTCCGTGCCGCTAGGATCTTAGCGCGTGCCTGTCTCGGAAACCCCCAGAAGCCGCGCTTAGCTGTCGGCCTCTGCTACGGCAAGCGTCTTCTCCTGACCGCTTTAAAAACTGCTCGGCCCCTCGAAAGCGAGTTCGGTGCTTGTGCAGGCGCGCGTAAGCGCCGATCCACGCCGCCTCGCGCTGGAAATGGGTTCTGGAGCGTCTGGTGCGATATGCAGCAAAATGCAAATCGGTCTTCTCGCGGCGTCCGTGCACGGGGCTGTGGCTCAGACACCCGTGCTGGAGCAGCCAGTGACTGGAGAGGAAAATAGCAGTCGATTAACAGCCTTGAGAGGCAGGCTTTCACAGACGGCCCTGGCCCTCAAGGCTGGGTGTAACGAGCTGGTCGGCACGAAGTACCTGCCCACGTGCCTTCTGTCCCAGAGGTATTGCCTCACGTTGCGTGCAATACGTACAGCTACGTGCACATACGTTATGTTCTTGCAACTGGGATCATAGTTTTGAAGTCCTGCATTCCCGTGCGTACAGTGTGCCCCAGAGTAGGAGACGCACCTTGTTTCTGAGAGGCAGAACGATCTGTTCCCTTGTAAAAACCGAGCAGCAGCAGCAGGCAGGGAGCTGAGCCTGCTCCTTGCTCTGTGCGTTGTGCACGGGGTGGTTTTGCACAGCAGAGCTGGAGCGGCAGAAAGGCCTGCTCCTACATCTCTTCGCTTGTACCGCACAGCCTTCGTACCACTAGCTTGTGGGAGGCTGGGCAAGGTCCCACGTGACGGGAAGAGGGGACTGCAGTGCCCTCCGTCAAAAAGAATAGCTAGTGGCTCTGCGATTTCCGTGGCCAAGTCCTCGAGCCATCTAGCGTGCGTCGCCTCTGGCCCTGCTGTCTCCGAAACCTCCAGCTTCTCTAAGTAACCCCTAACCTCCTCCACTGCTCCAGGCTGTTGCCTGCTCCCCTGTCCTTGCTCTCAGCTGTGCTCGGCATCTGGTAGCTCACCTGATTCTCAACGACTGGAATAGGAAAGGCATTAAACCGTAGACTCGCAGACAACGAGGGCTGGAAGGGATCTCGGGCGGGGGTCACATCTAGTCCAACCCCTGCTCCAGGCAGGACCAGCCCCAGCTACATCATCCCAGCCAGGACTTTGTTTACCCAGGTCTTAAACACCTCCCAGGATGTAGAGCACACTATCTCTCTGTGTAACCTGTTCCAGTGTTTCACCACCGTCCTCGTGAGAGAGTTTTTCGTAATATCCAACCTCAACTTCCCTTGCTGTGGCTTGAGCCCATTGCTTCTTGTCCTGTCATCTGCCCCCACTGAGACCAGCCCAGCTCCATCCTCTTTGCAGCCCCCCGCAGGGAGCTGAAGGCTGCTATTCGGTCCCCCTCCGTCTTCTCTTCTCCAGACTCAGTCAGCCCGGTTCTTACTTCGGGCTTCTCCACCGCGCCTGATTAGATTTAGTGAGGGCCTTACGCCTGCCTCGGTCCTTCTCTTGCTTCTGACATACTCGTGGGGTGCCTTTCATGTCCCTTGCTACTTGCATCTCAGTTTGTGCCTTGATCTTGATTCTTTTTTTTTTTTTTCCTCCTTGCCTACCTTTGTGATACTCCTCCTCAGTAACGTGACCAAGTTTCCACTCTTGGCAGGGTTTTGTTCTCAGTTTCAGCTCATGGGAGAGTTGGTTGTTCAGTCAGGCTGGTTTCTCACTGTGTGTCCTGTCCTTCCTTCACCCGGGGTTGTCCTGCCCTTGTGCCAGCTCTCCCGGACTGCCTTGTCCCTCAGACTGGCTTCTCGGGGATCCTGCCCGTCAGGTCCTAATTCTCCTTCTCTGAAGTTTGGTGTCTTTATTCCGCCTTCTCATGGATTGCCTCTGCGCTGCTGTTACCCTCCTGGCGGAAGCCGCGATGATGGAAATCCCCGCAAGCACCAGCCCTTGCAATTTGGGAGCATGGGTTAGTTTACAGAAAGCCTTGCCCACCTCTTCCTCCTGGCTTTGGCTATC
Organism: Alligator sinensis; assembly: GCF_000455745.1. Classification (NCBI taxonomy): domain Eukaryota; kingdom Metazoa; phylum Chordata; order Crocodylia; family Alligatoridae; genus Alligator; species Alligator sinensis. The sequence continues at coordinate 257,872 of NW_005842574.1, read as the reverse complement.
TCCAGCAGACAGCCACTGTGGATTTTGTTCAGCCCTTTTACCTTAACCCAGACGCTTTCAACAGACCTCGGTCCCACTTTGTGCAGCACTTCCATAGAGCCACGCTGCCTCCTGCCTCTTCCCTCAGCTTGGCTGTCCTGGGTAAGTTATACCCATCGGACTCCTGTCATGCCAGCTATCCTGGCAAGTCCTCCTTATCCCACTTGCATCATAATTCTGGCACTGTGTTTGGGCTTTCTGCATATTCCTCGCGTGTCTTGCGTTAGCGTATAAACATCTTGGAGAACTAGCTGATCGCCCTGACTTCTCTCTGAGACTGTTAAGGCTCCTCTCACTTGGTTGTTGTGCAGTTCACCTGGCTCTTTACTTGCCTCTTCCATCCCCCACTGAATTGAGCTGAATGCCCTGCTCGCTAGGTTAGCGAGCCTATTCAGGAAGGCTCTCTTCCCCGTTTGTCAGATGAACCTCATCAGTCCTTGGAATGTGCCCCCATGGTTGAAGAAGCCAAGGCCTTGCTGACGACACCATCTCCACTCGTGATCTCAACCAGAGTGTTGCAGCGCCCTGGGCTGGTGCAGTTTTGGCACTGCTGGGTGTGCAAGCATGATTTACAAGGTGAACCCAGAGGTTTAAAATGGGACTCAAATGAGTGTTTAAAAGCAGTCAGGCCCGTTGTGGCTGTTCTGAGGTCTTTGCAACAGAAGAATCACCGTGTTATATTTTTATAGTCAGAAACTGAGTCCTGGCATTGTTTGAGAGGGGCCTTGAGTCTCAAAAGGCTGAGAACCACTGACCTGTTGCTTTCCAGGGTGCATCTGCTCCTGTCTGGGCCCCTGTCCCCTTCCCCCTTGCACCCAGAATCCTGCAGTCGCTTCTGATCTGCCCAGGGTCCCCCTGGCAGTATCATGAGTGCCCACCTGGATGGGCAGCCTGGGGTAGTAGCCAGAGGCAATGCTTCTTCCATAACATCCAGGACTCCGCTCCTGGCAGGGTGCAGGCCTCCGAGTCAGCAGGTCTGCGTGGCAGATGCCTCCTATCTCCTGCAGAAGGGAGTTGCCACCCAGAGGAAGCCAAGGGAGGTGCTGGGTGGCAATGGCCTTGGTCCTCCCAGCCTTTGGCTTATTTCCTGCTCAGGGCATCAGCTCCTTCCCGGATGGCAGAGCTTGTACCTGTTCTTCACACGAGTGAGTCCAGGTGAGCCAGGCAAGGGTGCAGACCTGCCAGTGCACATGCCCTTACCCCATGGGAAATGGGTGGCAACTTGCGATCCACTTGCTGCAAGCAGTTAGATTTGGCTGCTGACCTGGGAGCTCCCTTCCTTGCTTACGCTGCAGTAGCTTGTGCACGTGCCCAGGCCCTCGATCTTCTAAGCCACCACGGCACGGTCGAGCCCAGGCTCCAGGGAGCTGCTGCAGGAGGTCAGACGAGAGCGCCAGGAGCCCTGCTAGCCTTAATCAGCCAGGAGGCACAAGTGGAAGCCAGAGCCGCTGCCACAGCAGAGCTGTCGGTCCGTCTGCAGAACGCCTCTTCCAGCCGCTTGGCGGTGACCCAGGGAATCTCCCTCCCTGCTCCCAGAGAGCACGTGGCCAGAGAAGGAGCACGGGGCTTAGCTCCAGGCCTGTTTCTCAGCCCTGTGGCATGTCAGCACCTGGCGCTTATGTTTGTCTCTGGGTAGTGAGGACAGGAAACGTCCTCCAGCCCCAGCCTTTGGTTGTAGAGCCAAAAGGGAAAGTGTAAAACCTTGTAACCTGCAGGAGAGTGTGAAGGCTAAGGTCCTGTTGAGGCGACAGTGATGGAAGCATCACATTTGGGTGCATCCAACTGAATCACTGCAAACATTGGAAGCTGTGTCGGGTGTGTAGGCACTGCATCAGGTGGGGAAGCACGGCCTTGGCACTGGGGAGAGGGGCTTTACCAAGGTCGAGGTGGCCAGGCAAAACCATTCTTCAGGTCCCGGCGGGAGTGAGGGAGCCTTGAATGAGCATGTGAAGGAAGGCTCAAGGGTAGGAGGTTGAGGCAAGTTGGAAAGGGGCAGTAGTTGGGGACCAAGAGGTGATGGAGCAAAGGCAGGGTGGGAGTCCCGGCTTGCAGCGGGTGCACTGGGAGACCAAGTGCCTCCTCTCTCCGGAGAGCAGCGGTGCCTATATTCCACGGTCTGTGGGACACCTGGGTTGGAAGGCGTGTGTGTACATGATCGGTGGTAGCAGATGACAGAATGAGGAGCAATGGTCTCGCTTTGCAGCAAGCAAAGTTGGGGTTAGATATTATGAAGAACTTTCTCACTTGAAGGGTAGTAAAGCACTGGAACAGGCTCCCCAGAGAGGTGGTGGCATCTCCATCCTTGGAGGTGTTTAAGACCTGGCTAGACAAAGCCCTGGCTGGGATGATGTAGTTGGGGCTGGTCCTGCTTGGAGCAGGGAGTTGGACTAGATGTGACCCCTGAGGTCCCTTCCAGGCATCATGTTCCACGATTGTGTATGCCTAACTTCCCTCTCAGGACTTGCCACGACATTGATGGATGCCACCACCGACAAGGATCCGTCAGTCCAGGAGCAGATCTACAGTGCTCTATGCTATCTGGGAGAAGCCGAGCCCGAAGAGATCCTGAACTGCTGTGATGAATACCTGCGGCAGCACGAGAAGGTAGGCATCTGCACGCCTGCCCAGAGCCGCTGGCAGGAGGGTGGAACAGAGTCCGCAGCTACAGCGCTGGCTGAGAGGTGCAGGTTGGGTTGGGGGAATGTGACCGCCGGGCTGGGAGTACTGCGGAGGGCCCAGGCCCAGTGACAGGGAGAAGCCTACGAGAGCCCCTCGCAAGTGGCTGTCTGACTCAGCTGCTGGCAGTGAAGCACAGCCAGGGTCAGCAACAAAGACAAGCCAGAGCTGGCACGTTCCACTCTTCCCACAGCCAGAGCCTTGTCACGCAGCAGATTAGGTAGAAAGGGGATATGCCACAGCCTTCCTGCAGGCGCCCTAGCAGACTGAGCCCCGGAAGGGGTGCTGAGCCTTCCAGGGCTTTCGTTTGGTCCCACAGACTCCTGTGCATTCTTTTTCCCACAGCTGGCTTACCCGCACCGCGTCACCATCCTGAAGGCAATGGAAACGGTGGTGAAGAATAACATGTCCCATCTGGACAAGAGCACCGCCAAGGTGGTTATCTTCCTGGCATCTAATGAAATGACCAAGTCAAAGGTAAATGCTGCTAGCCGGGGCCTCATCTGGGGCTCCCTCTGCAAGGCTTCCTATGCTGCATGCTCTCAGGCCTCTGACCTGCAGGCAGGGGGAGTCCGGCTGCCCCTTGTCTCCTCCTTGCAGTGAGCATCACTGCTGCCGTCCTTTCGGCAGGCCAGTCTTCCCCCTGCACCCTTCTCTGCTCTGCCTAAGAGTCCGTGGTAGCCCAGGGGCCGCAGGTGTGTTGTGCCCTGTGTGGGAGGGTGAGGAGATGAAAACTGACAGCGGGTTTCTCCTCTTAATCTGCTTAACAGTCATGGGTAATCAAGGGATGGAAGAGGGCAGGGGAGTGTGTGTGTGTTGGGGGGGGGGGGATCAGGGGCCCCTGCCCCTTTTGGGGGGGAATGGAGAAATGGAAACTGCAGAAAAAGGGGAAACCCACTAGTCGGACCTGCGTGTCTAAACGTCTATTCTTGTCAGGATTTGCACACGCTGTTGTGTACACAAGGTGAACACCTGTCTGGGATGCACACCTACCTGGGGACCGACTCTGCCCCTACTTATCTTTGCGCATAGTCCGGTGACTCTCAACCCGGGTGCCTTGAGAACCTTTCGAAGCTGCTCAGGGGCACCACACTAGTACTTATGCATGCAAGCATGAGTCACAAGAAAAACCAGGGATTTCAGATAGGAATTCATAGTGTTAAAAACCTTCTGCTTCATTGTGGTCTCTTGAGGTTTTTGCCACAAGAATTGCTCTGCTCTCCCATAGGCAGAAACTTGAGGGAAAACTAAAAGCTGGAATTTTCTGAGTGGGGCTTTGAGTCTGAAAAGGTCGAGAACCACTGGCATAGTCTGTCCTGTCAGCTTCCAGGGCTGGCCAGCTGCTGTGGGCAAGTGCTGTGCTAGTGCTCTAGTCCCCAGTGAGTAGAAGCATTTTGCAGAGGTGCTCATGTGCGGCTGCTTTGGGTAACTTGTCCCTGGTTTGTTTGGCTTAGGAAATAGTCCATGAGTGGCAGCAGGCAGCAAGCAATGTCCTCGTTGCAGTGGGGCAGCGCTTCATCAACAAAGTGATGGAGGAGGTGCTGACCAAATTCCAGCCCGGGATCCTGCCGCACTACTTCATCATGCAGACGTTCGCAAACCTCTCTGTGTCTAACGGTAACTAGCTGCTCCTCCACTCTTCTCCCGCCCCCCCCCAAATTCAATAAGCTGTGCAGACTTTGTGCGCTGGGAGTAAAGCCAAGGCAAGACCTCGTGCACAGGGTGGTTTGGAGTGCTCCAGCTGCAACGAGCATGGCACAAACCTGGCCACTTCCATGGTGTAGCAGGCGCTGCACAGGTGACCATGCTTGGCATGGCTGCGGAGCCCTTGGACTTCACTTCACTGGGCTTTGTAGAGCCTGATGTCTGGAGTAGCTGTGCTAGGAAGAGGTTACGTGCTAAAATGCAGGTGGTGGGGGTGGCACTGGTGTGCACTGCTTGCTTGCTGTTCCTCCCCTCCACATGGGTGGTGAGACAAAGCCTCAAGTCACTAGCAGAAGTGTGGCTTTCCAGAACTCATCCTGTCCTTTTGTGCTGGCTTGGGACAGGGGAAGCTGTTAGAGCTGGCAGGCAGGTGCAAGGTCACTGCAGAATGACAGACCCACTGCCAGAGGTGTTGAGGTGTTTGTGGGCTTGTGCATGGAGATGAGCTGATGCAGTGCCTGCTACTGCCTTTTGGCCCTGGTGCCATCTGAGCCCAGCATGTGCTGCTCTAAGGCCTTGCGTGAGTCGGGGGCTCTGCAGTTGTTGCTCGAAGCTGACTGAGCATCCAGCTGTTCAGCATCCCTAAGATGAGACCCAAGCTGCTGCTGTGGCTGACTTGCTGCACTGCTGATCAGGACCCCTAACCCTGCCTAAGCTCCCTATATGCAAACTCGAGGACTCCTTTGCTGCAGAGATGCAGCCTGCTGAGCCCCCAGCATGCTGTTCCCATCATGTCTGGGAGTTGCTCTGTGCTGAAATTAGACGCGACTGCTACCAGCCACCTCTTCCCTGTCCCGTCTCACAGCCTGTGCTGTGGACAGAGCTCTCACTGAGTGGCAGCTCTTCTATCGGTGTGCACTCCCAGCTGGCGGTACTGCTTTGCTGTGAGCAGCCCCGGTTCTGGAGGTGACTGTCTGCCACTGCAGTGGAGCGCACCTCCCGGGGTGCTTCTTCCTTGGGTGCATGGCCCTGCAGTGATGACCAGCTGTAGTCCTGAGCTGCCCAAGCTGGTATCCCTGCTGCTCTTGTTCAGAACCGCTTGCAGTTGCATTCGTGGTTTGTGTTTGAAATGTCAGGCGCTTGAGTTGGACTGACTGAAGGACCTTGTGCAGCTGTTGTCTAGTCCGCTTTGTACATGGATTCTCTCACAGTCTCCCTCCCCACGATCAGACACTGCCTGGGGTCACACCAGCCAGTTGTGACTCTCTCTTTTCTTCTTTCCTACTAGTATTCGGGATGGTGCCTTTCTTGAACTCCATCCTTGGGACCATGCTGCCGATGCTGGGGATGGCTAAACAGGACCACATGAAGTCTGTGTTCTGCTATGGTAAGGCTTGACTGACCACGTGGGAAGTGTGAGCTGGGCAATGCACCACTTTTGCCTCCTGCAGTGACGAGACTGGCTTTGCCTTTGGCCTGGGCTCAGCAGCCTGAAGGGCAGGGAGGCTGACTAGGAGCTGTTCTGTTGCAGACCACAGGGCTGGCTAGCTCTGGGGACTGAGATGGGATATTGAGGTTGCTGGCAGCGGATGCATGTAGCATTTGCCTGCTGGGCTGAGTGCCTTTGTGCTCTGAGCACCAGCTCTCCGGGGTGCTGGAGTGCCGACTGAGCCAGGGGTGTCCCCTCCAGCTGATGTTGGCATTCTGGCTCTATCTGCTACTTCGGTTTTCCAGTGTAGATTCCCAAAGGTCCTCGTTCCCAGCTGACCCACCCAGCAGTTAGGCTGCCAGCCAGCTGGTGCTGGGAGGAAACAGCTGTCACTGCCATGTCACAGCATCCATAGACAAACAGGTGGGGGTTTCTAGGGGCTTGCGAGAGCACTGTGTTGGCTGGGGCTGGACGGGGAGCGTGTGAGACTACACTGGCAGGATGGTCTGGCATTAGTGCATACCCACCGGAGTAGAAAGCTCCTGCAGTACGCGGCTGCACCTTCTTCCTCCAGTCTCCCTCAAGCCATTTCTAGCAACAGGCTACAAACCCTGATGTCTGCTGTCCTTCGGTGGCAGTGAGTAGCTGCCTGTTTGCAATCCTGATGAACCCCTGCACTGACATTTCCCAGTGTTTTTTTCTGTTGCATGCCAAAATGGTCAAGGCACTTAGGAGAACTATAAGCTACAGCTCATGTCTCCCGAAAGTAGTGCCTTGGGCTTGGGCTCGGGCTGTAGAGCTCTCTTGTGCATAGCATCTTGCTGGGTAAGTGAGGTGGTAAACTAAATGTTCTGGGTTTTTGGCAAAACGCTTGCCTCTGAATAGATTGTGTGTAACTGTATGGGGGGGGTGTTCACCCTCCTCTGTAACCTCCGTGTGAAGTGTAAGGGCTGCATTAGAGAGGGCAGCAGATGGCAGGGGTGTTGATTTGGCTCTGGATAAAAGCCCAGGCTGGGGCTTAGCAGTTTCAAGCATGCAGCCCCTGGGGTAGATGGTGTCGTCCGTCTGTGCTGGGTCCCCCTGGACTCCATGAGGAGCTGGCCGTCTCTCAGGCCTTCTCTTCCACCGTGGGACAAACACAAGTGTCCGAGAGCCAGTGTTTGTACCCAGCCTGGCCCAGGCGGGCCTTACAAGGCTCTAGTGCTGTCTCCTTGCAGGCTGAAGTCCAGCTGGAGTTGGTTAGTCTCGGGAACCTGGGCATGATACCACCAGTCTCGTTTAATGTCTGAGCTTGTGGCTTCATTTCCTCAGCTAGCTGTGGGCAGAGGAGACTGGGGGAGCACGTGGTGCCTCTTCAAAGGCATAGCCAGACGCAGCCTCTCCTCATCTCCGTGCCCTGCTGTGCTGGCAGCCTGCTCATGCCGTGCCCCTTGCTGCCATCTGAGCACACGGCCTGTGAAGTAGCAGCTCAGAGCTGTGCGTCCATCGTAAGTGGACTCAGTGGGGGCCTCTCCAGCATCTCCCTGCGCTGCAAGGCATGGGTTTCTGTGACCTGAGCTCAGCCGTGGCTCTTCTCTTGCAAACAGACTACTTGCCGGGTTAACCAGGCACCCAAGAGGCTCCCTTGCCTTGCAGCAGATGTTACAGCATCATCATCGCTTTCAATTTAACACAGTCCAGTGGACCAGCACTTCCGCTCTGGGAGCCCCAAAGCTGTTCATGCAGGGAGCATGCCTCTAGTAAAGCTGGTGAAGAAGGGAAGGGATTCCCTTAGGTATCCACTTCAATGCGCCTTGCTGTCGTGGAATAGTCGGTGCTGAGGAAGGAGTTGCCTTGCCAGTCGCTACCACCGAGCCATCAGAAAGGAGCAGAGGTGGTGATGCAGGTGGCCCATAGTTGAGCATGGCGAAGCGCTTGTGCCGTGCTGCCCATGAGCTGCGAGAGGTCCAAAGTTACCTGTGAGCGGTCAGTGAGCTCTTGCTAAGACAGTCCCGCATTCCTGTCTTGGGATATGAAGGTGGCTGGGCCAATGTGTATGTGACTGCCCCGAGGTTTGGGTGGGACTGCTGGCTTGCTTCTGGTCTGGATCAAGGGCCTCGTGCCTGTCATGCTGTGGGACTGAGCTGTGTGCCTGGGCAGGATGGACCTGCTCTGCGGGACTGTCTGGGCTGGATGGTTAAGGGTTCTGGAGGCAACAGCCTCTGCCTCGCTCCTTGCAGAAGTGGCAGGTGGATGGCAAATGTGGCAGGAGACTTCAGGAGAAGAACAAAAGGTCTTGTCGTGTGTAGGACACCTGGATGCTGCCCTGCAGGATGGGGCGTGTGCACTGCCCCAGACTTCCCAAGGTTGTTGCCGTGTGTGTTCCCACTTAGATTCATAGATGTTAGGGTCGGAAGGGACCTCAATAGATCATCAAGTCCGACCCCCTGCATAGGCAGGAA
>NW_005842574.1:222233-247969 GCF_000455745.1 Alligator sinensis | reverse complement strand
CCCTGGGCCTTCCTTTTACTCCCTATGTATCTAAAAAACAATTTCTTGTTGTCTTTTACTTGGGATGCCATCCTCAGCTCCATGGCAGCTTTGGCCCGTCTAACTGCCTCCCTACAAGCACGAGCAGAGGAGGTATAGTCATCTTTGGTGATCTCTCCCTGTTTCCACTTTTTATGTGCTCCCATTTTGGCCCGTAGGCTGCCCTGGATTTCTCCGGTCAGCCAAGGAAGCCTCCTGGCCCCTTTCCCTCTTTTTCCTCGCGTCGGGATCGTCTCCCTCTGTGCCCGAAGGATCATTTCCTTAAGGCACAGCCACCCTTCCGGGGCTCCCATCACTTCAAAACTCCTACTCTGCAGCGCGTCCTTGACTAATCGCCTGAGTTCATTGAAATCAGCTTTCCTAAAGTCTAGCACTTTCACCCTACTAGTTACCTTACCCACTCCCCGTCTTACGGTGAATTCTATTATTAGGTGACCACTGTCCCCCAGATGGCTACCGATCTGTAGGTCCCCTACCATGTCATCCCCCGTTGCCAATACCAGGTCCAGTATGGCATTCCCCCTGGCCACCCAGCGCATAGCCCTGAAGCCTTATGCTGAAGGGGGGAAGCGCTTGTAGCTGTAACTGCGACGGAGCAGGGTTTTGAACCCGGGAAGTGCTGCATTGAGCAGAGTTCTGTGCTGGGGGCATTGGGTCTCGGCTGTCCTGTTGTCTGCCTGAACTACCGGGCACTCCTGACCTTGCGCTGCCATTTGCATGGATTCATCTCAGCCTCATGCAGCAAGGCTGCTTTGAACTGCCCAATATAAAATCAATGACGGGGAGCCCATGAGAACATGGTATAACGTAGCGTTCGGAGCGGGGCTCAGTTTGTGTGCCGACGGAGGCCTGTTTTCATATGGTGTTCAGTGCTCGAACGCAATGTTGAATACTGCTCGTCAACCAGGCACGTTGCAGCTGCTGTTCTCGTGCCCAGCCCCTTCAGCTCCCGCATCTCTTCCCCTCAGTGTCCTAGTCTAGCCCTACGGACGCAGGACTGAAGGTGACCTCCTGGGTCAGACCCCTTCCTGCTATTACAGGCACCAGGTCACAACCCCTTTTAAGCAAAAAGCACCATCATAAGCAAGGGGCCCAGTTCCTACTGCCCCTTCAGAGCTGTTGTCTCCTGAGCATTAGAAACCGTCTCAATTTATTGCAAGCCTGTTCTCTTTCCCCACGGTCGCCGGTTCCTTCCTCTGCTGTGCTGAGCGGTGGCGAGGGTGGAACACCCTGTGCTCGCAGCAGGGGTTGGCCGGCCGGTCGCCCTCTGGTCCGGTGCCCAGTCCCGCTCTGACCTCGAGCAGCGGTTCCAGGGGAAAGTACCCCTCACCCCAAGGCCCTGGTCTGGGGCATCTGCAGTCCAGACAGCTCTAGCAGAGGCGAGGGATTAGCGTCTGCTTTGAGGCAGGATCCTCCATGGTTTAGCTGCTGAGCTCAGGTCTATGAATCATCTGAAGGAGGAGACTGTCCAAGGGCCAGGAGCTTAGCTTCCTGACCTTGCCCGATGCCTCGTCCTGCTCAACTTCAGGTTCCTGCACAAAGCTTGGGCACGTCTCTAAGGACTGCAGGCTTTATTTTAAAAGGGAGAAATCACTTTTTTTCTTTATAGCCACGTTCTTAAACAGCTAAACTGTTTTGGCTTAAAACAGGCTCATCTCAAGACAGACGTCAGCTGCAGATGCCAGCTGCACCAAAATGTCAGAGCTTCCCCTCCTAATTAAAAGTGTTAAGTAACTGAAAACATAACTTTCTACAGAGAAATGGAGGAAAACCTTGAAGTACCTAGAGGAGAACAAGGTGGTTGGGAACAGCCAGCATGACTTCATCAAGAGCAAGTGGTGTCTGATCAACCTGATTGCCCTCCACGAAGAGGTAAAAGGCCCTGCGCATTGGAGGGAAAGCTGTGGATGGGATTGTACTCCCGTTACATTCTCATTAACAAGCTATAGAAATAAAGACTAGGTGAAGGTGAATAATGACAAGTGCAAAGTCCTGCACTGAGGAGGAAACAATCCCATGCACCAGTGAAGGCTGGGGCTGACTGGCTGGGCAGCAGCTCTGCAGAAAAGGACCGGGGGTCGGGGGATGGACAGGGGACAAGAAGCTGAGCAGGATCCAGCAGTGTGCCCTTGGTGCCAAGAAGGCCAACGGCAACTTGGGCTGCATCGGTAGGAGCGCTGCCAGTAGATGGAGGGCAGTGGTTCTTCCCTCTATTCAGCACTGGGGAGGCCACATCTGGAGTCCTGTGTCCAGCTGTGGGCCCCCACTACAGAAAGGATGTGGACACATTGGAGAGAGTCCAGTGGAGGAGAATGAAAATGGTTGTGGGGCTGGGGGACAGGACTGGTGAGGAGAGGAGGAGGGAAATGGGCTGATTTAGTCTGGAGAAGAGAAGACCGAGGGGGGATTGAATAGCAGCCTTCACCTCCCTGCAGGGGGGCTGCAAAGAGGATGGAGCTGGGCTGTTCTCAGTGGGGGCAGACACCAGAACAAGGAGCAATGGGCTCAAGTTACAGCAAGGGAAGTTGAGGTTGGATATTAGGACAAGCTTTCTCACAAAGAGGGTGGTGAAGCACTGGAACAGGCTCCCCAGAGAGGTGGTGCAGTCTCCATCCTTGGAGGTGTTTAAGACCTGGGTAGACAAAGCCGTGGCTGGGATGATGCAGTTGGGGCTGGTCCTGCTTGGAGCAGGGGGTTGGACTAGTTGTGACCTCCCGAGCTCCCTTCCAGCCCTTGTTGTCTGTGAGTCTGTGGAAATACTGTAAAGTGGATGCATAACTGGCTGGATCATTGTGCTCAATGGGGAATTCCTCCGTGGCTCAGTATCTAGTTAGGAGTTAGCACCTGGGGCTCTTGAGGGGTCTCTCCTGGGTCCAGCATTGTTTAACATCTTCATTAATGAATGGACAATGGGATTGGTGGAGTTACCTGCAAATTTGTTAAGTGTGCAAGGTTGGGCAGAGTTGAAGATGCTCTGGAGGGTAGGACTAGCATCCAGACTGACCCAGATAGACCAGAGGAATGGTCCAAAATGAATCGGACAAGATTCAACAAGGAGAAGTGTGAAGTCTTGCACTTGGGGCAGAGTAGTTGCAGGCCCAAATGCAGTCTGGGAAATGATGGCCAGGCTGCAATATGGCAGAGAAGGACCTGGGCGGGAGGGTTGCAGTGGCCGTTACTGCTGGCAGTCCCTTGACATGAGGATAACGATCTTCCAGTAAGTAAGGAGGTCATCAGTGAGTCTGGTCAGCTTCCTTGGTCACCTGCAGAGATCTGCATCTTCCATGGAAGATCTGGCAAATATTTCCAGGAGGGAGTAGATAGCGATTCCCCCTGGATGTGACTTTTCCAGCCAGGTGAAGTGAGGCCGGTTTAGGGTACCATTTCCAGCCTCTCCCTCTATGGATCCTAAATAGCCTGCTCAGCCGTGATTGCAGTTTCCGAGCCGCATACGTGTCTCGGTTCCATGTCCGCAATGCCCGTCGTACTGTCATCGCCTCTGTGTAGGTCTGTGACTAGGGGCTTCCAGTGCTCGCTAGCACTTGGCCCCGACGCCACTCGCCCGTGGCTGTAGGACTTGCTATTGAAGGAAGACGCCTGCACATGTCGCTGTGGTGCAGGGATGCTGCTGTACATCTGCAACCACACACAACTTTGCGGGAAAGGAGCCTTAATCTGACGAGGAAAGCTGAGATGACCCGATGTTTTCATTCTGCTGCAGCTTTCATCTGCCTTTGCAGCCATTGTAAAGTATCCTTTCTTCGTCCATCTGCTTTGCCATCGAGGACTTTATTTTTGGATTGCTGTTAGACTGGAAACCCCTCTCAACCTTGCAGCCATGCGGGACCTTACCAGGAGTACCAAACTCTAGGCGACATTGCTCTTGAGGGTACCTGCGAGCCCATGAGCCTCTCCACCATCCACCAGAGTTGCAGTCCTTGGAGGGTCACTGGCTCATAAGCTGAATGACTGAAGAGTCTGCTCTTTTGGCTCAAGGAGAAAAATAAAGGCCAGTCGCATCCTGGCTTGTGTTAACAGATGTGTCGCCTGCAAATTGAGGGCAGTGCTGCTTCTGCTCTGTGGCACTTGTGGTGAGGCCTCCCTTGGAGTCCTGAGCCCAACAGGTCAAGAAGGATGTGGATGGATTGGGAAGTGACAGGAATGCTTAGAGGCCTGGGAAGGCAGGCTGGAAAAGCAAGGGTTACTTAGTTTGGAGAATAGAAGATTGAGGAAGGGGGTAAGTCTTTACATACCTGAATGGTGCTTATAGAGGATGGAGAGGGGCTTTCCTCTGTGGCTGTAGGGGCAGGGCGGTGATTCTTCCTCTCTATTCGGCACTGGGGAGGCCACATCTGGAGTCTTGTGTCCAGCTGTGGGCCCCCCTCCCACTACAGAAAGGATGTGGACACATATTAGAGAGAGTCCAGGGGAGGGCAGTGAAAATGGTTTGGGGCTGCGGGGCAGGACTGGTGAGGAGAGGCCGAGGGAACTGGGCTGATTTAGTCTGCAGAAGATGTCACAGATTTCATAGACATTAGGGCTCAGAGGGACCTTGTAAGATCATCGGGTCCAGGCCCCTGCCCCAGGGGCAGGAAGTCAGCAGGGGTCAAACGATCCCAGCAAGATAAGTGTCCGAACATTTCTGGAAAGTGTCCAGAGTAGGTGCTTGCACCGCCTCGGGGGCAGTCTGTTCCAGGCCTTGGGGCCTTGGTCAGTAAAGAAGTTCTTCCTTATGTCCAGCCTGAAACGGTCTTGGAGGAGTTTGTGACCGTTGGACCTTGTCATCGCTTGGGGCGCTCTGGTGAACAGTCATTCCTCCAGGTCCTGATGCATGCCCCTGATGTACGTATCAGCAGCCACCCGGTCCCCCCTGAGCCTGCGCTTTTCCAGGCTGAAGAGTCCCATGGCTCTCAGCCTCTCTTCATAAGGCTCTCAGCCTCTCTGAACAAGGCCTCAACCTGTCTTCATAAGTTCTCTTCTCCTGCCCTCTGATCATTCGCGTGGCTTTCCTATTCCTCCAGGTCCTGATGCATGCCCCTGATGTACGTATCAGCAGCCACCCGGTCCCCCCTGAGCCTGCGCTTTTCCAGGCTGAAGAGTCCCATGGCTCTCAGCCTCTCTTCATAAGGCTCTCAGCCTCTCTGAACAAGGCCTCAACCTGTCTTCATAAGTTCTCTTCTCCTGCCCTCTGATCATTCGCGTGGCTTTCCTATGCACTCTCTCAAGCTTCTCCACGTCCTTCCTGAATCGTGGAGCCCAGAATTGGATGCAGTACTCTAGCTGTGGCCTCACCAAGGCCGAGTACAGCGGGAGGATGACATCCTGGGTCTTGCTTGAGATGCATTGGTAGAGGTAAGCCAGAGTTTGGTTTGCTTTACCAGCTGTGACATCGCATTGGTGGCTCGTGTTCATCTTGTGGTCAGTCATGACCCCCCAAGTCTCTTTCGGTCGTGGTGCTAGCAAGTGCAGCATTGCCGAGCCTATAAGTGTGATGTGGGTTTTTATTTCCCCAGATGAAGCACCTTGCATTTCTCCGTATTGAATGCCACCAGGTTTTCATCCACCCACCTTGCAAGCCTATCGAGGTCAGCCTGGATCGCCAGCCTGTCCTCAAGTGTGGAGACTCTTCCCCAAAGTTTGGTGTCATCAACAAACTTGGCCAGTCCGCTGTTGACACCAGTGTCCGGATTGTTTCTGAAGACATTAAAGAGTACAGGTCTGAGAACAGAGCCCTGGGGGTGCCACGAGAGAAGACGGAGGGGATTGAAGAGCATCCTTCAACTCCCTGCCGGGGGGTTGCAAAGAGGATGGAGCTGGGCTGTTCTCAGTGGGGGCAGATGGCAGGACAAGGAGCAATGGGCTCCAGTTGCAGTGAGGAAAGTTGAGGTTGGATATTAGGAAATCTTTCTCACCAGGAGCATAGTAAAGCACTGGAAGAGGTTACCCAGAGAGGTGGTTGACTCTCTGTCCTTGGAGGTTTTGAAGACTCAGGTAGAGAAAGCCCTGGCTGGGATGATGTAGTTGGGGCTGGTCCTGCTTGGAGCAGGGGGGTGGACTAGATGTGACCTCCTGAGGTCCCTGCCAGCCCCACGGCTGTCTGCGATTCTGTGACAGGACTAGGAGTAATGGATTCAGTTTAGGTTGCAGCAGGGGACATTTAGTCTGGGGATGAAGAGCTTTCTTACTTTGAGGGTGGCCAAGCACTGGCCTGGACGAGCAGTGGCGTCTCTATCCCCAGGGATTTCTACGAGCAGGTTGGCTAGACACAGACACTGGCCGGAGAGGTTAGTTGAGGATTATTCTGCCTTGAGCAGGGGGTAGAATAGATCTCATTAGACTTGGAAAGGATTTTCTTTTCTGTGATCCTATAGGCAGGCCTGCTAATCCAGTCTAACGCCCTTCATCTCCCCTGGATGCTCAGGTGGGGAGAAGGCTTCGGTCTCTGCCAAAAATTGCTCTGGCTTAAAAATGTGGATGCCGCCCTGTCAAATCTGGTGAATTCTGCCCCAAGGGCCACAGCTGCTCAGCAGGCCTTATTCCAGGTGCTACACCTGGATTCAAGGTAGCTTCTTCCCCACCCCCAAGCATAAATTTGAGTCTTTAAAATACTTATTTGCATTTCCTTGGGAAGCGAATGCTGCAGCTGCACTCGAGTCAGCCCAGCGGTCATCCCCACTTGGCAGCTCTTCAGAAATTGCTTCCAGCTTCACAGGGTTGGAAGGAGACCGGTTACGGGGCAGGCCGAGACCTGGAAGCAGGCAGGTTTCTAGCTGGGTTGCGCTGTAAGGAGCCAGCTGAGTGTCCAGCGCCGGGCAGCACAGGCTCAAGTGGCTGGAAGAAGTTTTCTGTAAGGAGGCATCTGGCCCTTGGATGTTCCTTTACCTATACGAGTGCCTGTTGAAGAGGCTGGTTTATCCAGCTCTCGACCCCGCCCCGGGCTGGCTGCGGGGTTAAGTTGCGACTGACCATGCTTGACACTGCTCGCTCATCTCCCACCACTGCTGGGGGTGTTAAATGAGTGCATGGGAGGAAAGGGGTGATGCTTCCCTGAGCTCTCCTCTCCGGGCTGAGAGCAGAGGCAGTGCCAGCCTGGCCTGGGCTGCCGTACGGTGTGTGCCGAGTCTTTGCCCACCAGGCAGGCAGCCATTTTACCTTCAACTCCTTTTCAAGTGTGGCCTGGCTCATGCTGAGCAGTCTGTCAGACTTTTGAAACTTGTCTTGGATAAAGCCCCTAGCTGGGAGCCTCGACAGAACAAGGAGCAAAGGTCTCACGTTGCAGCAAGCGTAGTTTAGGTTAGATATTAGGAAAAACTTTCTCACTAGGAGGGCAGTAAAACACTGGAACAGGCTCCCCAGAGAGGTGGTGGAGTCTGTCCTTGCAGGGTTTTAAGACCCGGGTAGACAAATCCTTGGCTGGGATGATGCAGTTGGGGCTGGTCCTGCTTGGAGCAGGGGGTTGGACTAGATGTGACCTTCTGAGGTCCCTTCACACCCTCACTGTCTGTGATTCCCCAAGACCCTGTGCTGTACTCCGAGCTGGGACTGAAGTTGTCCTTGGTTTCCGTAGCAAATTCAGGAAGCGGAGACGTCCATCTCCTCTTGATCCGTTAGGTGACTGAAACGGACTCGAGCTGGCTGTGACGGAAGTCCTAGCCACAGCCTGGTGCCTGGGGGAGATGCCGCTGTGGAGCAGACTTTGTCTTGGACACTTAGAAGGAAGGGATAAGTCCTGAAGCGCGCTGCTGGGGACGTCCCTGGGCCTTGGATGCACCTCTGCTCACAAGTCATTCCTGCTTGAGGCTTTCCCCACCTTAAAGATGGGAAGATGGGGCTTCAAATGGCAACACTTGCTAGCCAAGGACAAAACTAGCTAGCCAGGGTCAAAGCCTGTGCAGACATGGATGCTGCAGCTTAAAGGAATAAAACGCATGACTGCACCCGTCGCAGCCACATACGCAGTCAGCTGAGCATAGAGGTGACCTTCTCTTGTCCAGCTAGTCCGCAGCATCTCTTAGTTTCCGAGTCTCCCCCGTCTTCCTCCCTCCTCCCTGTGCAGTCCGTCCTGCCCACCCCATGGGTCTCCCTGGGCCTTGTTATATGGGGAACATCCTGGGTGATTGGCTGTACTCCCCAGCTAGAGGCCGAGAGGGATGCCAAGCTTGCCAGGGCAGGAGCTACACCGTACTTACAGACCTCCCTAATTCTGAGCCAGCACGGGCTCTGGAGTTACCAACACCAAGACAGCAAGGTTGCTCTTAAACATGGGTAGAAGGGACCAAGTAAAAGTATCCTGGAAACATGACATCTGCCCACCTCCCCCAGGGACTGTCGGGGCTAGGGGAAAACCCACAGGCCTCGTGATGAGAGCAGCCTCCGTACCAGGAGACTCCAGTGTTTCTCGGTAGCGTGGTTCCTTTCACTCCCCAGAAAGCCTCCTGTGAGCTTCTAGCGCTCGCTCCGTGTATGTGGAACTGACTGCACGCGCCTCTGCCTTGCAGCCCTGCAGCACTTCAGCGAGAGCATTCAGGAGTACCTGGCCAACCTGGACAAAGCCCCCGACCCGACCGTGAGGAAGGACACCTTCTCCAATGAGATCTTCAGCGCCTATGACGTGCTCTTCAACAGCTGGCTGCAGAGCCGGGAGGCCAAGGTGCCGCTGGGCCACTTGTTCTCACGGTGGGGGCGGGGGAGGGAGACGCCCTTGAATCTGTGCATCCTCGTAGGACTGGGCCTCCCACTGCTTGTGGCAGGGCTTGGCCTGGCTCCCTTCCCTGTGGGTGTTCTCCAACATCCGCACCTTAAGAGCATGGCTCCTCATCGGCTGTGACGGCACGGCTGATGTCCTCCCTGGGCACAGCAGTTGCCTCTTCTCCTTAGAGGAGTTGAGTAGGGAACTTGCTGGACAGCACTTGTGAGCTCAGGGAGGTTCCCGTGGTATTGGAGGGGGGTGTGTGCGTGTGTGTAAGGAAGGCAGGCAGGCAGCTCCCCTGTTGCAGAGTAAGAAACTGCACAAGCTGGTAGCTGGGTTTGCAGCGAGATGTCCTGGCCCCACTTCCACTCGCTCTAGACGCCTGTTAGCACCACGTGTCTTCAGCGCACAAAGGAAAAGACTGACTGTGGGGACTGCACTCCATGGCTTGGGAAGGAAAGCTGCGGCTCTCCTGAGGGGATGGGGGCAGTGGCTGTAGGCCTGGCCCGCTCGCTAGGACCAGATGGAACAGGGCTGGGAGCTTGTAAGGCCCTCGGAGCAAAGCCATGGAGACCCCCTGGCTAAGGAGTCCTTTACTAGGGTGGGGGGTGCCCTGTGAGGCCTGGCTGGTGCAGGGTCTCTTTGCTTTCCTGCAGCTGAGGCTGGCGGTCGTGGAGGCTCTCGGACCCATGAGTTACCTGATGCCCGGCGATAAGCTGGAGGAGCAGCTCCCCAAACTCATCCCAGGGATTCTCGCCCTCTACAAGAAGCACGTGGAGACCTTCTACGTGTCCAAGGTCAGCAGCTGCACACACGGCTCCCCTAGTCCCATGGGGCATCTTTGGGCCCACTGGCTCCTTGGTGCTCATTGGAGTGCTGGGGGAGGCCTCAGAGGGCACTGCGTCACCTGGCTTGTGCTGCCAGGGTCTGACAGCCCTGCCACTCCCTGGCCCTGTCTTGCTGGGCCTTCCCAGTCTGACCAGCATGGGCTGGACTGCCGGGTTCTAGCAGCAGAGGAGCGGTCCCAAAGCTTAGCTTAGCTTCCCACTGCTGAGCCCCATCGCATGCCTGGTCCCTGATGGGGTCCGTAAGGACTCCTGCTGTCCAGCATGTGCAGTGAGGTTTGCCTGGGAACTCTGCAGGCCACTGACACGCTGATGCGGTGGTGGCAGCTGCTTGTGTGCACAGGAGCTGCTCTTGGATCGTAGAATCGGAGAATGAGGGTGTGAGGACCTCAGGGAGTCGCATCTAGTCCAACCCCTGCTTAAAGCAGGACCAGCCCCAACTACTTCATCCCAACCAGGGCTTTGTCTAGCCAGATCTTCAAAACCTCCAAGGATGTAGAGTCCACCAGTTCTCCGGGTAGCCTGTTCCTGTGCTTTACTATCCTCCTAGTCAAAAAGTTCTTCCTACTATCTAACCTGAGCCTCCTTTGCTGCAAATCCTTACCCCAAGATCATTGTAGGAGGTGGTGGGGGTGCTCTGGGAGCCTCAGCTCTGTTCTTCCCCCAGCACCAGGTTGGCTTTTACCTGCAGACCCTGTGCCCCTCCCGCCAGGCTGGCATGTACCAGTTCGCAGGCCAGCCCATACTAACTACCCATCTCATGGTGTAGTTCCTCTTCCCACTGCTAACAGCACCTTTTGTAATGTCTCATTGAGCAGAGCTTGTGCCAGATCCTGGAGGCTTCTGTCAACATTGGCAGCCGTACTCTGGACACGCAGCTGGACGCACTCCTGAGCGCGCTGCATCCCCAGGTGAGGACTTGAGGTGGGGAGCAAGCAAGGCAGTGAACCCTGTGCTGGGAGCTGGAAGGAGGTGCAGAGCTACAGAGCGTGCGTTGACTGGCTCCTCTGGAAAGGGGCTGGAGTGTGTTCATGATCCTGGGGTTGAGGTCAGAGAGCACCATAACCCCCTGCCAGCTCACAGAATGACCTTCCCAGGCTCCAGCCTGCACAGGGGCAACGGGGGGGAGGAAGCTTCCTTTAAACGAGGTCATCTCCGTTTTGCTGGGGGGAGCTTGAACTGGCCACCGCAGGCTATGGGGATGAGTCAAGAGTCATCAGCAGAGTCAAGAGAGCTTCAGGAGAACGAGATATGTGCTCGTCTGCTAGGGCGAAGGGGGCTTAGTGCCACTGTTAACAGAAGGTCTTCCTATTGCCTGTCATGCTGGCAGGGGTCGGGGAGGCCGTCCCGCTGCAGAAGCAGCTTCTGGGCTTGGCTCCTGGCCCAGACGTGCTGCGTGAGGGTCTCAGCCCTGCTCTGCACTGGGACTGGGGGCAGGTCCTTGGATTCGGAGCAGTTGGACTGGACGGGCTCTCACAAGATCATGTCTTAAGGCAGGACCAGCCCTGACTAAACCATCCTAGTCTGCTGCTGCAAAGACAAGAAGCTGTTAAATATGCTCGAGAGACCCAGTAAAAGGCTGTGCCTCCTGCAGCAGAGGAAGGCAAACCCCCCACGGTCCGTATCGGCCTGACTGCGGGGTAGAATTGCTTCCTGTACCCCTTGAACCAAAATGTGTGATGGCGACCCACTGACTGCTAGGCTTGGAAGGGTTTTACAGGTAGAGATTGTCTAGTGCAGGCCCCAAACCAGCACATGCCACTTGACTGGCGGCCCTCAAAAGGGGCTTTTTGATTCCTTGTGCTGAGCTAGCGGAGGCTGGTGATAGCCCTCGACCTGCCAGCCCGGTAACGGCGCAGTGGCTGTCCTGGTTTCTCAGCACCATACGTGGGATCTGGGGCTTTGCTCAGCTCCCTCCAGACGCTGCTGTTGCAAAGCAAGTCGGTGCGTTGGGGCTGACATCTCTTCAGCCTGCAGGCCCCAGGCTCTTATTCATGGACAGGAGGAAAAATTTATGCTAGGTGAGTTCAGGACTGCTCTTCTAAAACACGGGATGGCAGGTCACGGGCAGCCTGAGGCCACAGCGGAGTGAGGGGGTGGGGGCCAGCGGTCTCTGTTCAAGGAGCCTCTCGAGTAGTTTCACTTCTGTGGTCTGAGCCGTGCCCGCCTGTTATAACAGTGCAAGGTGCAGAAAGGCCTGTTTTGAGTGGCTTTTCTGTTGGAGCAAAGGAGCCTGGTGCTGCCAGCTCTGGCCTGGTTGATGTGGTTAGCTGCGGTCTCCAGTGGGGTTTCCTCCGTGAGAGCACACGGTGCTCGGCTTGTGGAGGAAGCCTGACGTGATCATGAAGCGCTGAGTGTGAATCCAGCCACGTGGGCCAAGCCCAGCTACTGGGTCACGAGCAGAGACTCGCATCCCAGCAGCCACTTGAGGCATCCAGGTTCTCCCATCGCATTGGTGGCATCCCACGCTCAGTGAATCCTACTGGAAGTGCTTGGGCTGCTCCTGTTTGAGGACCAGGTGCTTCTGTTCCCAGGCCTGGACTACCCAGGCGGGCCTTCCCCGTGGGAAGCAGAGGAACTAACTGAGCTTCACTCACACGTGTGCCACTTCCTCTGCTGAATCCACGTGCTGGATCCTGCGTGAGTTGCGTGGGCAGCATCGTTCCCACTTGTTCCTCTTCCTGTCTGGGGTAGAGCCCTTTATGCCAGTGTCAGCCCAAGTCTGGTGATGCCAGCGTGTCCTCTCCAAGGCCAAACCTGGGAGTCCTCTGGCTACGTGGGATGTGCTGATTTGTGCTTTCATTTCGGTTTGGTGTCAGTGACGGAGGGACTTGAGCACAGCCTGGCACTTTGGGCAGACTTGGGGGCCTTGACTTTGGAGAGTGCAGGATGTTCATGGTGGGGCCGAGAGGAGCAGGGACTCTGGCCATCCTGTGTGGAGTGTCTGCAGGGTGGGGGACCCGAAGGGTGCTGCTTTGCTCCCTCTTCCTCGTGCCAGCTGCGTTGCAAACCCTGCGTTCCTCACTCACTGCTGGCTGCTGTGGCTCTGGTTAGGAGAGGCCCATCAAGCTACAGGCAGATGTTTAATGTCCTAGACACCCGCACCTGAGGCTTAGAACGTCAATGAAATGATATCCCCCAGATCTGCTGCAGAAGAAGAGGGAATGCTTCCTCTTGAGGCAGATGGCGACGAGGTAATGAACAACCTTCCAGTGCCATAGCAATGCACCTGCTGGCTCTACATCAGGATTGGATCCAGCCTGCAGAAACACTGGATCTGGGCAGAGGGGAGAAGCGGCAGCAGTGATCGGGCCCTAGGTCCCACCTGCCTTGGACCAGAGCTGGATCATTGCAGCCTGTCTCAAGAAGAGGTTGCCGATTCCCTGCTCTAGACTTCTGGAAGTGGGTCTTGGCAAGCAGGCCGTTCTGGCCAAGTCTGCTTGTCCTGCCCAGAGGCTGTTTCTTATGGCCCTGAGCTTGTGGGCAATGCTGCTCGTCCCTGCTGGAGTTGGAGAATGGTCCCTTCCCCAGAGCCTGCAGTCACCATTGCTAGTTCAGATCAGGGAAGAGAAGAGTTCGCACAGCTCCGGATCGGGAGCAGAGCAGAGCCCTGACTTGGCAGTGCGGAGCAGTGCACGGGTGTGCTGGTGGGGCTCTGACCGGTCCAGTGGTGCAGCACCCTCCATCATGGGAGGTGTCAAGGAGAGGCTGGAAAGCCACTGGGAAGGGATGATCTGGGTGCAGCGATGCCTGCGCTCTGTTGCGGAGACTTCCCAGGCTTCTGGGCTGTGGTGGAGGCTTACGCCCCCCTCCCTCTTTTGCTCTATGTGTCGGGGGCGTGTAAGCCTCCCCCAGAGGCACTGGGGATGGGGCTGGGCTGTGCCAGTGCTCCTGCTGGGACCAACCCATTTTCCAAAAAGGGAGGAAGGAGGACCCAGGAAATTATAGGCCTGTTAGTCTTACCTCGGTCCTGGGGAAGCTCTTCAAGAAGATTATGCAGGAGCACATCTGCGAGGGGCCAGCAGGGGAGATCATGCTTAGGGGCAACCAACATGGGTTCATTAGGGGCAGGTCCTGTCAGACTGACCTGGTGCCTTCTACGACCAGGTCACACAATCCTTAGAGGCAGGGGTAGCAGTGGACATAGTCTTTCTGGATTTAGGAAGGCCTTCGACACTGTCTCTCACCCCATTCTCATTAAAAAACTAGGGGACTGGTGTTGACACCTACACAGTCAGGTGGGTCACTAGTTGGCTGAGGGTCCGCACCCAGAGAGTGGTGGTGGACGGGTCATTTTTGACCTGGAGGGACGCGGGCAGTGGGGTCCCCCAGGGCTCGGTCCTCGGGCCCGCACTGTTCAACATCTTCATCAGCGACTTGGATGAGGGGGTGAAAAGCACCTTGTTCAAATCGCAGACGACACTAAGATGTGGGCACGCTAGAAGGGAGGAACAGGCTGCAATCGGACCTGGACAGGTTACAGGGGTGGGCGGATGAGAACAGGATGGGTTTCAACACAGACAAGTGCAAGGTGCTGCACCTGGGGAGGAAGAGCCAGCAGCACACCTACAGGCTGGGGACCTCCCTTCTCGTCAGTGCAGAGGCAGAAAAGGATCTTGGAGTCATTATTGATGCCACAATGAACATGGGCCGACAGTGTGGGGACGTGGTCAGGAAGGCCAACTGCACCTTGTCGTGCATCCACGGATGCATCTCGAGCAGGTCCAAGGAGGTGATCCTCCCCCTCTACGCGACACTGGTCAGGCCGCAGCTGGAGTACTGCGTCCAGTACTGGGCGCCGCACGTCAGGAGGGATGTGGGCAGCATGGAGAGGGTCCAGAGGAGGCCACCCGCATGGTCAGGGGGCAGCAAGGCAGGCCCTACAAGGAGAGGCGACGGGACCTGGACCTGTTCAGCCTCCACAAGAGAAAGCCGAGGGGGATCTAGTGGCCTGTTACAAACTAGTCAGGGGGGACCAGCAGGCATTGGGGGAGTCCCTGTTCCCCCGAGCACTACCAGGAGTGACTAGAAATACCGGTCACAAGCTGGCAGAGGATAGATTCAGACTAGACACCAGGAGATGCTACTTCACAATCAGGGTGGCTAGGATCTGGAACCAACTTCCAAGAGAAGCGGTGCTGGCTCCTACCCTGGGGGTCTTCAAGAGAAGGCTGGACGAACACCTTGCTGGGATCGTTTGACCCCAGTGCTCTTTCCTGCTCATGGCAGGGGGTTGGACGTGATGATCTGCTCAGGTCCCTTCCGACCCGACCAACTATGAAACTGTGAGGGTCTTGCCCCTGCGCTGAGGCTCAGTCTGATGCTGCACTGGGGCAGGAAGGGATTTTACCCCCTGCTCAGACTGGTGCAGATTGTGGGGGTTTACCTTCCTCTGCAGCGGGGGCATAGCCCCTGCCTGTGGTCTCTGCAGCATATATCTACTACCTTTTATAGAAGGATATTGGCGGCCGCGGCCCACCCTGCTTTTCTAGGGGCAGGGGTGGTGCCTGGGACGGTCAGGGGTGACTGTGTTGTGTGGCTCTGAGGTCGGACGCGGGGTTTGTGTGGATGGGTTTGGAACGGGGCGGATCCTGCTCCAGGCTGGGCTTGGACTAGACGTGACCCCTGCAGCTCCCTGCCCGTCCCACGGCTTTAGGATTCTGTGATCAGCCAGAGCCAAACGCAGAGCAGAGCTGTGGCCCCCAAAGAGTCCAACTCCTATTCTGAGTATAGATAAGACTGCAGACTGAAGAGCGCTTGGGGTGGAGGGGGCGTGCAGGTCCACACACATAGCAGATGTAGTATTAAAGCAGGCTGTAGTGGAGACGACTCCTGCTCCGATTCTGCCTCTTGAAAGGGACATGCACGCCAGCCCCTGGACCCATGTGCTTCGGCAGCTGCCCTTTGCCCATCAGATGTGCCCTAACTGTGGGAACGCTGCACTTAATGTGCCTCAGAAAGGGGACGGGTCCAGATCGCCAGCCTTCCCACCAACGCCAAGCCTGAGTTCTGCTCACAGGGTTTATCACAGCCAGTGCTGGTCCCTTCCCATCTCACCGCTTGCTTCTCCACACAGATCTGTGCCCCTGCAGACCCCTCCGTCCCGCTCATGGTGAAGAATCACACCGAGGTGCTGCGCTGCTTCACCGTTCTGGGTAAGGGCTGAGGGCAAAGGCAGGGTCTCTGCAGTCTGTCCTGCTGCCTTCTAGTGCTGGCTGGGGGGCTTGGGTACTCGGAGACTCGGCTTCCTCCTGGAAGCACAGGTCACATTGGAGTCTCCTTGCCTGAAAGACAACTCCTGACCTGTTCCCAGCCAGTCCGGTGGCGGACTCGGTGTGTGAGCCTCTGTGGTGAATGTACAGTCCTGGCTGCTGGCTTACGGTGGGGCTGGCCGTGAAACTCCCCTCTGCTCCTGGGCCCTTGGGGTTAAGAAATGCAGTGTGAATTCGGAGCGAGTCCAGCTGTGCTGCCGGGCTGCCCCAAGTAGCTGCGTTCCCTTCCTGGCTAGGAACCCGCAGCTCCCGGATGGCGTAGGAAGCGGGCACGCAGGCATCATGTGCTCTCTGGGATGCCTGACTCAGCTCAGGTGCCTGGTGACCCTTGGTGCTGCACTGCTGTAAATCAGTAGAGAAACCTGGAGCTTGCTGAACCAGCACTTGGGGCTGCTGAATTTGTCATCCCCCGCCCCCAAAAAATGTCACTGCAATCGTTCAGGCTCTGCAGGGTGATTTGGCTGAGTCACGGCAGCTCCTGACTCGCCCCGGGCAAGGAGCCCGCTGCAGCACGTGCCCCAGTGCAGGCTGCTGACTGAGCTGCACAGGGTATGGGGAGGGGTGTGCAGTGCAAGCTGTGCTGGCCAAGCTCCGCAGTGTAGCCCAGGCCCTGGACAGCGCTTTCCAGCTCGCGTGGCCCTCCTCTAGGAACGGGGCCTCGGAGAGCAGAGCCCCGCGTTCCCGGCTCTGCAAAGCCCCTCTTGCTAATGACTCTGCCTCTAGAGGAAGCCTGTGGCTTCGCCAGTGAAGCGGCAGTAGCTGAGAGGCTCGTGTCACTGCTGGGCGACTCCTCCTTCCTGATGCTCTTGCCCAGGGAAGCCGTGAGCTGCGGCATGTTCCGAGCAACGTCTTAGGCCCGTAGCAGCACTGATCTGAGATGCCATGCCTGATCCTTCCCTGTAGGACGTTACTCTGACATCCTCCGCAGAAGGCAGCACGTGCCAGACTGGGCTTTCTGACCCCCTCCACTGCCAGGAGGAAAGAGAAGGAGACGCTTGCACAGAGCTCTGGCCAAATTAAGTTATAACCAAGTCGAGGCCCCCAAGTGCAACGCCTCCCCTTTCCCCATCCCCGTTCATGCACTGGTCTGTGCAGAGGACATTGCACACACCTGTTGGCAGCATCCTCCGCATTATTGGCCCCTGGATGGGAGGCAGTGGGCACGCATCTGATGTGGCCTAGGACATGTACCACATGTTTCACTTGGGCAAAGCTGCCCCAAGACACGTCCTGGCCGGCAGGGCTCTGTGCTGCCCAGAGCTCTTGCCCGTAGCAGGCTGCATCATTGCAGCTCTGAGCCCATCGGCTGCAGCTGTCTGAATCGGGCAGCTGCCAGCCTTGTTAGGCTGCAGCCCACTCCACGAGCCAGGAGTGTCCGTAACAGCCAGTCCGGTCTCCTGCAGCCTGTTCCTTCCCCGACCGCGTCCTCGCCTTCCTGCTCCCCAAGCTGGAGAACAGCAACGAGAGAGTCCGGGTGGGGACGCTTCTCATCATGCGGCAGATCATCAACTGTGCTGGTGAGTACCATGCGCTAAGCCGTGTGTGTCTGATCAGAGGACTGAGGCCTCATGCTGGCTGAGCCAACTGCTGTGATGCCTTGGGCTGGTCCTGCGACTGTCCTGTGTGTGGGCAAGGTCTTTTGGACATGAAACGGGAAGCTTAGGGCTGTCGTGCAGCCGATGGCTTGGCCTGGAACCAGGGAGCAAAGCTACTGGCCACCTGTAGGCTGACAGTGCTGAGGAAACAGTGGCTTCCCTGCTGGCGAGGGCCCCAGGAAGCTTTACTCTTCACCTTCTCCTTCCCCCCTGCCTGGCATATAGACACCTGTTGCTCCTGGTGTCTGCACGTGTAGGCACATCTGAGCAAGACAAGCCAATGAGCTGATGTTGAAGCTTGGTTGCTGGCCTGGCTGATGGTTAGCACGGGCTGTTTTGGCTTCAGGGTTGTTGGGCCCAAGGGCATCTCTGCACTGCAGGCTGTAGCACTGGGAGCAGGGGAGCACAGGGCTCTGGCTGGGCTGATTTAGACCCTGGCGCTCCCAGAGCTGTCAGTCTGGGCAGAGCACTGTCCTGCCGCCAGCCCTGAGCTAGTTCATTCGTCTGTTATGCCATCATGCCATGCACACATCCAAGAGAGGCCCCGATGTGCTCCCCTGGACCGGCCTCGTCCTGCTGCATCGGTGGTTCTCTGACAGCGCAGAGAAGCCATGAGTCGCATCTGAGCAGGCCTGTCCTAGGATAAAGACTTCCCCCGGGGCTTGCTCAAAGCTTCCTTGCAGCGTGGTTGCTTCTGTTGCCATTCTGAGGAACAGACTGCTGCTCCCTGGCCTGCTCATGGCAGAGCAGGGGCTGTGCCCTACATGTCTGGCTGCACTCGGGCCTGAGGTTAGATCTCATCTCTGAGAGCACCGGCTGGTCCCGCTGCCCCCACCCACGGTATCTTCTCTGCTGGGGGGAGGCACCGGGATCGAGGAGCGTTCGTTCCACTGGGCATTGGTGGCTGTTGGAGGGGGGGGTGGAAAAAAGAAGCCAGCTTCCCTTCAGCTGCTGGGGCAGGGAGGCGAGCTCCCAGGCTGTGCGGGTGGTCAGTACTGGCAGCGGATAGCTGGAGCCCTCCAAAGGTCCCGCAGGGCTCTGAGCATCTCTGTGGCAGGGCAGGAAGGTCGTGAGGAGCTGCTAGAACCATTGTTGTCTCTCTCTTCCAGCCTCCCAGATGGAGATCAAAAAGCCCTTTATTCTCTCGTCCATGAAGCTCCCTCTGCAGGACAGCAGTGACAAGGTAATGGGGCTCCTGCCGGCCCCAGAACAGGGGTCCCGGGGGTGGGAACTGATCTGCCTCTTGCCCTGCGCTCATGCACATGCCCGGCGCTCTCGGGCTGCCTTCCCCTTGGCACATGCCAGAGACGCGCTCCCTGCACCTTCACTCTCCTTTGGATCCCTTTGAGCTCTCTCTGTTTCCACCCCAGTGACTTGCCTCAGTCTTAGAGGATCAGGGGTACCCTAAAGCCTCTTGTGACCTTGGTCCCCTGTCCCTCCCCTCCTGGCAGGGGCTGGTTGCCCGCTCTGCAGCACAGTGCTGGCCGTAGGGCTGCATGTAGGCAAGTGCTGGGGAGCCCCTGTATCCGGAGTGCTGCAACCCCCAACTTCAGCACCCTGGCTGGTGCCGCAGGAAAGGCAAGGGGTGCCATTAGCTCGGGAAGTGCCACGCCAGCCCCCTGGCTCCGCTCCCTTCTCGGGGGTTGCTGGGGAGTGTTCCCCTTCCCCCCCCTACTCTTGCCTCCCTGCAGGTGAAGCGGGCTGTGGTGCAGGTGATCAGTGCGATGGCTCACCACGGCTACCTGGAGCAGGCAGGCGGCGAAGCCATGATGGAGTACATCCTCCGCCAATGTGCCCTGCCCCTGGACACAGTAAGACTTGCGTCAGAGCGCTGGTAATGGGGGTTCTTGTCCTTCTAGATCAGGCAGCGCCAGCCCCGTGAGATGGCATCACCCCTTGTCTACTCTGGTCCTTGTTCTGAGGAGCTGGCTCCAGCTTCAGCAGCAGACTTTCATTCCCAGCACTAGGAAGTGCACCTGGCTGTGGTGTGAATGCCTGAAGAAAGGCACCATCCAGGAGCGGAAGCAGGTGGCAGCTGCACCTGCGCTCTAGGGACAAGAGCTGCTTGTGGGGGCCTGGGCCAGAGGGATGCAGGGATCTAGTCTCTACTGGCTGCCCCTCTGGGTGCAAACGGCATCTCGCCTGGACCAGTGCTGCAGGCTCCGCTGGGCTCTGCTGCAGCCTGCTCTGGCGCTGCAAAAAGCCTGGGGAACTTGTGCCTGCGACGGCACCGGGACCCTAGCTGTGCTTCGGTCCCTCACACGCAGACTGAGGTCTTGCTCAGCAAGTGCTGCTCCTGTCACGGGCTCTGAGGCAGCCGGGTGGGGGCAGAGGTAGGAGTTGTGACAGCTGCTCCCTGCTGCCCCAGCCTCCAGCTTCATGGCACAGCCACAGACATAAGCCTTGGTCTCCTGCTAGAGACCAATGCTGGGCCAGGCTCAGTCCTTGCAGGCCTGAGCCTGGGCTCGGTTACTTGGGCCCAGGCTCCTTGCCAGGCCCCTTTGGCGGTGCTGCACAAGTGCCTCCCCCAGAGGCTTCTCCTGGAGCACAGGTGGGGCTTGCCTGAGAACCCAGCCCCAGCAGCAGGCTGGACCCAGGAGACGCGGGTGCTCATTGCGCTCAGCATTCCCGTTTGCTCCCCTGGAGATGGGGGCTGGGGCAGTAACAGGCCTTTCCCTTCCCAGCAGAGGTGACGGGCGTGCAGGGCAAGGCAGGGACCTCTCGCACCAAAGAGTGGGGTTGCTGGCCTGGGTTGGCCCTGCCTGCTCCTGGCAACGAGCCATGTGCCAAGCTACTGGTCTGATGGGAGGGAAAGGGAGACGGTCCTGCAGCCCCAGTGGCTGATGTTGCCAGCTGTCAGCCTTGACCCTGCAGCCGGGACCGGGGATGGGAGCTGTCTGATTTTCCCCCCCCCCAGGGTCCCAAGAAGCAGATGCCGGAAGGAGATGACTTCACCAGTGACAGTGTCCGGAGCATCAGTATCAACACGCGCTTCCTCATCAGCACGACCGTCGACGGGATGAGCGAGGTGAGTCCCTCCCTGCCCAGCCGGCATTTGGCAGGGCCTGGTGTCTGTCTCGTTGAGTGTGCTCATGTCCAGGGCGGCCTGTGAGAGCAGGAAGGCTCCTGAACAAGCTGCCTGTCAGTGAGCTTGGCTGGCCTGCTAGAAGGCAAGCCAAGTCATCACAACCCCTGCGTCCGGCAGCGGCTGCCTAGAGCACAGGGAAGTGGAGGTGAAGAGGCTCAGCTAAGCCCCTTGTTGAAGAACAGGAGTCCAGCTGTGACCTGAGGGGTAGCGGGGTGTGGTGAACCCGGTGCTGGGGGCCTTGCTGAATGCTCCTATGCATTAGCACAGCGGTTTCTTGCAGTCTCTCTTATCCCACGGTAAGGGGAAGCTGGACTGCAGTAACTTGGTGCCATCTCGTTCAGGGAGATCTGCCCTGGTACAGCTTCTGCCTCCAGTCAAAACATGAGCAAAACACAAGTGCTGTGAAGCTCCCTCCTCATGACTCCCGTCCTAGCCCAGACCCTGTGGAGCTTAACAGGTGGGAAAGGGACGATACACTTGGCACAAAATAACATTAGCATCGCAGAGCTCTGAGCAGGTCTGAGCTGCCCAACGACCACTTCTAAAAGCCCCCGTCCCCTCTTCCAGAAGAAGGGGGCCTGCCTTTAATAGCAAGGTACCTTCCAGGGCTCCGAGAGCCTGGTACATGCGACATCATGGCATGTTTTCCACCTAAGCACGCGTGGTGCCAGCTGAGTGCGAGCGCCTCCCTCCCCTCTGCAGGTGCTGTGGCCCTACCTGCTGGAGTTCGTCACCCCGGTACAGTTCACCAGTGCTTTGACGCCCCTTTGCAAGAGCCTAATGCACCTGGCGATGAAGAAGCAGGAGGAGGGGGAGGCAGCGGTCCTCATCCACTATGACGCCAACCGTGAGTGCCTGGGGCTCCCTGGCGCTCCGCTGGGGCATGACCTGGGACTCGGGCCGGGGGGTGAGAAGGCGTCTCATGCTTCTTTCTCTTCCTGCGTTTGCAGCAAATCTGCCATCCCCGTCTGCCCTGACCACAAGGCTGCTGGTGAGTTGGTGGGGTTGGGACTTGTTCTTCCATTCTCTGCTTGAGGGACCTTCAGAAAGCACTGGCTTTTCAAGCTGGCACGGGCTGCCCCAGACGCAGGGCAGCATTGAAGCCCAAATAGCCCGTCTTGGGCACCCCACTGACCAATGGGGGGTAGGGTGGCAGGACGAGGGGTCCTGCTCCCCAGGCAGCATGCTCTGGCCCAGTGTCGAAACCTCTTTCTCTCTGTGGGAGTCTTTGGCAATTCCCGATCTCTCGGGCTGGGGAAGCTCTTGAATCAAACTGCTGCTTCTAGCAGGCCTGGGCGCTGTTCCAGACAGCGCCCACTTCTCACCTCCAGCTTCCTGAGAGCCGTTCTGGTAGAGGTCTTGGGTAACAAAAACCAGAACAAAAGTCTGGGAATATTGGGAACTGGTCTCTTCCCCCGAAGTACTGAGGTGTTGGTCAGATATCCCTTCTGGCTGCACAGAGCGAGGGAGCCCAAAGTACATGCAGGCACTGAGTATCTCTGGTCCAGATGTCCGAGCCAACCTGGGGATTGGAAGTGGAGCCTGGGTTAACTGGCCTTGCCTCGGTAGGGATGTGGGGTGGGGTACGATGCCAGCAGGGCCTTGCAGCTCCCAGCACTCAGGCTAGCTCGGGTACCTCTGCCCGGCACTGCGTTGTGCCATGTCAGGACTGACAGCCAGACCCTCTGCAGAGCTTGCAGTTCATCTGCTCTGATTCTTCTGCCCGACACTCAGGTGGTGTCCTCCCAGCCCTACCTGGGGGATGGCCAGGGGGCTGCTGCTCTGCGCCTGCTGATGGGGGCTGCTGCTCTGCGCCTGCTTAACGGGCTGCACTCGAGCATCCATCCAACGCTGGGCCCACTGTGGAACGCCGCGATTCCCCCCTTAGTGGAGCACCTGGAAGGTACGGCACGAATTTGGGGCATGGCTGAGCCTGCTCAGAGCAACGAGGGAAGAGCTAGCACATTAAGTTCATCACAGGGGCACAGAAGGGAATTGGGGAGGTTTTATTCACCGAGGCGCCCCCGGAGGTTACAAGAAATGATGGCCACAAGCTAGCAGAGAGCAGATTTCGACTGGACATTAGGAAGAACTTCTTCACAGTTCGAGTGGCCAGGGTCTGGAACGGGCTCCCAAGGGAGGTGGTGCTCTCCCCTACCCTGGGGGTCTTCAAGAGGAGGCTAGATGCGTATCTAGCTGGGGTCATCTCCCCCGCCCTCTTTCCTGCCTATGCAGGGGGTCGGACTCGATGATCTATTGAGGTTCCTTCCGACCCTAACATCTGTGAATCTATGTGCCAGCAAGTTCTGTGTGTGGCCACCCCGTCCACACAGGGCCATGGTGACTTGAGAGAGGCCCCATGAGAGCAGCTCCTGCCTCGCTGAAGGTGCAGACTGTAGTCAAGCGGCACGCTACACCTGGGGAGCAGCCTGCGCAGACCGTGCCCCCTGCACTGAGCGGCTGGGGCCGGTCGGGTGCTGCCTTCCTACCTGGGGCCAGTCGCCGGACAGGCCAGGAAGCCCGCAGCTTGCAGGGTGTGGATTTGGTGCTGACTGCTCGCCAGGGGAATTCCCCCACCCCCAAAGCCAAGCACAGCGTCCTTTTTCACATGCTCAGCTAAGGCAGGTAGTTAGCAGGGGTCTTAAAATCAGCAGCCCCTGTGCTGCCAGCTTGTGAGGCTCCACTTATGGCTCCCAGAGTCTGGTGCTTAAATGCTGCTTAAGGCAAAGGTACCGTCAGGCACCACAGCTGGACGTGCCCCCCCAGCGTCCTCCCAGAGCATGCTGCTTGCGAGGCAGCAGGCTGGGTCGTGCCGCACTGAGCCGGGGGAGTCTGCTGTGCACAGTGCAGGTCGGAGCCGCCTGACGGAGCGCTCTTTGTTCCAGAGCACACGGAGAAATCCCTGTCCCAGAAGGAGTGGGAAGACAAGCTGCTTCTGGTGAGTTGCTCACGGGGTCTGTTTGCCTGTGTGGATAATGCAGGACTGTCAGCAGCGCATCCGTGGCTTCTTGGGGAGGGAGCACGTGGGATAGTGAGGGGCAGAGTGCGTGGGTATGCCGCGAAGTGTAAAGGCCAGTCCTAAAATGATCTCCGGGTCCAGGAAGTGGCAGCTTCTGGGCTGCCATGGGGCATCCATAGAGCAGTATCTTTTGGGGTCCCCGTTCACCCCAGAACAAAGGGGTTCAGGCTTCTGGATCTGCCCTGGCTTGACCCCAGTATACCAGAGGGACCTCCCACAGAGAGCACACGTGAGGCTGAATCTGGGGTGCTGCGAGGTTCCCGAGGGGCAGCGAGGGTGTAAGCAGGTCATCTGCTTCTGCAGGTGGGTATTGCTCCCCGAGGAGCTCCTCGACCAGTCCTTCCAGATAAGTCATTAAGCCTAAATCAAAACCAAACCTTGTGCCCTGCCCTGGGCGCTAGGACGGAGCCCTTCGGCTCAGACCCCAGCACAGCAGCCTGGCCCCTCCTTGGTAGCGAGCTCACCTTTTGTCCTTCTGCTCTCTCCCCTGGGTTTTAAGCTTCCAGTGAGACACTCCCTCAGTATCCCGGTGTCCTGCGGCTGGGCCCTCTCAACAGGGCTGTCTGTTCCCTAGTAAAGTGACAGACCTCTGGCACAGGGTACTGGTACCTGCTGCACTAAGTGAACCGAACAGGACATCAAGGACTTAAGCAGAGCTTGTCCTGCTCTCATGAGGGCCAGGTTCCTGGTTACCCTGGTCCAAGCTGGGCTCCAAAGCTCTCAAGTGGAAGTGTAGCTCCGTGGCAGGGTAGTACTTGAGCTGCAGGCTCTTCAGTGGAGGCTGGGTTGCTCGCTGGGCCATGTAAAAACCTCCCCTCCCAATGCGCCTTCTTGACCAAGCAACCCAAGCGGATGTGCAAGGATGTCTCGGCTAGAGGAAGTGCCTGGCCTGTGCTGCTCCCTAAAGAGAGACTCCAAGTCACTGCTCCTGCCTCTGAGCTGCACCCCCTGACCGGGTCCTCTTCTCCCCGCAGTTCCTCAAGGAGACGCTGACAGTGATTTCGGACAAGTCTTGGATCTGCCAGTTCAGCACGGAGATGTGCAAGCAGCTGAACAGCTACAACGGCTTCCCCTTGGAGAAGGTCTGTAAGGATCTGCCCTGGGAAGGCAATGAACGAGCTCAGGAGTGAATGAGGTCCTCCTGAACGGCTTCCCCTTGGAGAAGGTCTGTAAGGAGCTGCCAAACGAACGAGCTCAGGAGTGAATGAGGTCCTCCGCCACGAGAGTATCTGCTCTACCTGGGCATCTCTCTAATGTGGCCTGGGGGCTGATCGGCCCGCTGAGCTGGTGCCTACCGAATTTGGCACCTCCAGGCAATGGGAAAGCATTGGGCAGATTCCCGCTGGGCAGATTCAGACCTGGAGTCTTGGGGCCTCTGCAGCCTCTTGCTACTGCCCAAGCATGGCAGGGCTCCCTGCTGTCTGACAGCCACAGTCCTGCAGCTTGAAGGAGCTGCCTGGTTTTGTGCACTCTGGGCTGCTGTGAATTGGCCTGTTCTCAAACGAGCTCATGAGGAGAAGCCGTCTGGACCAGACAAGGTCTCTGGTGTGAACAGGGAAGAACTGGGGCTTCCTGTGGAGGAAGAATGAAGAGTTTGGTGATTGCACCACGAGGGTTTGGGATGCCCAGGTGACAGGGCTGCCAGGCGGTGAGAAATGCTGAAGGGCAGGGTGAGGCAGCGGATGGCAGGATGGAGGAGCTGCGACTGCTGCCCTGCTTAGCAGGGAAAGCTGCCAAGAGCTGAGCCGAGCTGGCTGGCTCTGGCCTGTTCTGCTTTGCAACTGGTGTGTGAAGCAGACGGCTTCAAGTGTCTCACTCAGCATTTGAATCCTGAAAACGTGCATGTCCTGCTCTAGCGGGCCTCAGGCCAGCTCCCAGGTCGCCCTGAGATCAGGTCTGCAGAGCCAGGAGCAAGCCCCTGGGTGTGGAGGGAAGCTTGTTTGGTCATTGAAGTGCTCTGTTAGACCCAACCTTGGCCTCTGCTGCCCAGCACCTGACAGGGCTCCTGTGTGTGCCATCCTCCTAGCCCTACCGTGTGGGTCCCCGTCATGGCATGTGCCTAGACTGGAAGGCAGCCCAGTGCAGAGGCTGAAGGGAAGGCCTGGGTGATGTCTGCATCCAAGGGCTCAGCCAGGCTTTGGCTCCCCAGGACATAACGCTCCCCTTCCTCCTTCCAGACCTTCCTGTAC
>NW_005842574.1:221254-222202 GCF_000455745.1 Alligator sinensis | reverse complement strand
AAATGCATGGGCACGCCGCTCAGGGTCTGCCCCAGCAAGGACATGGTGCACAAGCAGCTGCAGGAGCTGCTTGAGACGGCCCGGTACCATGAGGAAGCAGAAAGGGAGGTGAGGAGCCATGGTCTGGCAGTGCGCGCATCCGTGTGGGGAGGCTGGCCTGAGTGGGGAAGCCTGCATGGGTGGTCCTAGAGACTTGGAAAGGGGGCTGCAGATGGTGGGGTGCATCATCCCATACAACGCAACACACTTTTTTTTTTTTTTCCTCCAGTGAAAGAAAACTTGAAGCTTTACTAAAATGCTAGGGGGCTAGCAGTGTGTTATTCCATTTAAGATCAAAGCAAAACCAAATGACTGTTGGAATGGGCGCTGATTTTTTTTTCTAGAGCAGTGGCTTTCAATCTGCAGTCCATGTGGACCCCCATGGGGTCCAGACTATGTCTAAGGTGTCCATGAAAGAGGACTATGATCATTGAAAAGATGTGAATACCCACCTTTACAGTTCAAAGGGTCCGTGCCTCTGTTCGAAACATTAGGGGGTCCACAAATGGAAAAAAAGGTTGAAAACCACTGAGCTCGAGTGTATATATAAAGTTTAATGAAATGCATCAAACTAGGCAAAAATAGCCACAGGGCATTGTATCATTGGTCCTTTAGTTGTTCTGGTTCAATGCTCTTCTCTTCAAATTCATAAAACAAAATCTAGCCTTCTTGAGGGTCTTGATAGGGCCTCCACTACTTGACTGTCAGTCACTTCCACACCTGACTTAAGGTTCCCACACCTGAGTTAGTCCTTAGCTAGAGCTAAGAAGTTTGCAAAGCTGTGAAATAGGAGACGCACACATTACCAGGACTGGCTGGTAGACAGCAGCGTTGCAAAAGAAAGGACAGTTTGACTAGTGAAACGTCAAGACCATTAAAAAGCACAGAGGGTCATTAACGTGTGTGGAG
>NW_005842574.1:207145-221223 GCF_000455745.1 Alligator sinensis | reverse complement strand
AGGAATCGGGGAGATGACAGTGAGCCATGAAGTCAGTTGACTCCCTCGGCGCTACTTGAAGAGAAATGCTGCTCCCTCCTCCTGGGCAGTTGGTTTTAAAGTTTGGGTGAAGCAAGATTCGGGGGGTGCAGCTAGACCTGCCCCTGGAAGCTCCTTCCTCATCCTCAAGAGCCGCCCCTCTTCTGTCAGTCTCCTTGCTCCAGAGTTGGGGTGAGGACTCGTGGGGTAGGCCTGGGGTAATGAGGCATGGGCAGATGAAGGGTAGGACAGCTTGTGACTCGATGCCCTCTTGGTCCAACTGCTGCAAAGGACAGAGCTGGACTTCTCAGTGGTGACGGATGGCAGGACAAGGAGCAATGGGCTCCAGCTGCAGCAAGGGAACTTGAGGTTGGATATTAGGAGAGACTCTCCTGAGGAGGGTGGCGAAGCAGTGGAACAAGTTACCCAGAGAGGTTGTGAGATCCTTGGAGGTGTTGAAGACCTGGGTAGACAAAGCCCTGGGTTGGATGATGGAGTTGGGGCTGGTCCTGCTCTGAGGAGGGGTTGGACTAGATGTGACCTCCTGAGCTCCCTTCAACCTCATTTTCGATGATTCTATAATTCTGCGCGGCATGGAGGGTGCAGTGCCCCCCCCCCACCAACACGTCACCTCTGTGCCACACGTTGCCTGAAGTCTTGACCAGACCAGCTCCTTCCCTGGCACTGCCACTGCTGCACAGGCCTCTGAACTCGGCCGGCGCTACTGTATGGTTACCTCGCCCTGGTCAGAGGCTCGGCAGGGAACTTTGCCCTGGTGTAGCTGGGTTTTAAGTGTAGTACAAACATGCTAATGGCACTGGCTTGGGTCCAGAGTACACCGCTCCAGCAAAAGCCAGTGTTTTAATAGCCTATTTGTGGAGTCTTGGCCCAGCTCCCACGCCCCCAACAGTGATGGAGAACGCACAGTCTGCGCTTGCTGGGGCTGCTTTCCTTTCAGTTCCCTCAGGAGCTTGCGCCTGTCCGTCACGCCTGGGAAGCCTCGGGCTCCTTGAGCGTGCACACTTGTCCTGGGTCTGGGAGGCAAACCGGGCTCCGCTGCTCTGGTAGCAGCCGAGGACTTCCTCTGGGGCCAGGAGGCTGAGCACAGACTTGCAGTTTCCCGGGCTGCCCCTGGGCCCGGGCCAAGCAGCTCCAGTCCCCTCCTGGAGGGGATGAAGTGGCTGGGCCCAGAACAAACAGAGCAAGGCCACTGTGTGCCGCGAGCTGGGGCTGGGGCATTCACCGCTCTCTACCTCCCCCCCAGGGCCTTGCTTCCTGCTTTGGGATCTGTGCAATCGGCCACCTGGACGAGGCGCTGGCCAAGCTGGAGGACTTTGTGAGATCTGACATCTTCAAGAAGTCAGTGGGACTGTTCAGCATTTTCAAGGTAAAAAATGCTGAACACAGCCCAGTGCAACTACCTGGTGCTCCTCTTGCTGGGGTGACCGTCATGGAGCCGCAGGGAGCCAGATGCTGAGTGCTTTGTAATGGTGCCAGCTTGTGAACCCACCTGGATGCAGTGTAATGGGGTAGCAGAGTAGGCTGATATGGGGCCAGGAGCTAGCAAAGCAAGTGATGGAGCAGGCTGCGCTCTAGCGTGGTGCATGGAAAGGGTCCGTGCTAGCCACGCTCTTCACTGGTTGACCAAACCAGAGCCTTAAATTCCAGTGCGAGCCCTCGGCCTTTCTGAGAATCGGGGTCAAAAAGAGGAGAGGCGCACGCGTGCCAGAGTAAAGGGAAACCTCCCCACAGACCTGAAGGGGGTACACTTAATGCTGTACTTGCTTAGTGCCCTGCGGGGTCGGGAAGCCCTGCGTCTGGGCTGTTGTCTCCTCAGGGTAAACCAACAAAATCCACGGCTACCAAACTGGGTAGCAAGGCTCAAGCTGTGGGGTGGGGAGAGGTGCAGGAGCCTGGGGAGAGGGGAACGAAAAGTCTAGGAACACCTCGACTGTGCTGGACAAAGCCATAATGGGACCAGCCCTGCACGGGCGGACGTGTGGGACGGCCCCCAGCTTTACCCCGACCTGCCTCGCCCTCGTACCAGGACCGCAGCGACAACGAGGTGGAGAAGATCAAGAGCACCCTGATCCTGTGCTACGGCTACGTGGCCATGTACGCGCCCAAGGAGCTGGTGCTGTCCAGGATTGAAGCGGACATCCTGAAGAACGTTTTCCAATACTTCAACACCAAGGTGGGTGGCGGGCTTGTTCTCCTCCGTGCTGGGCCGGGGGTGGCTGGCGGGGGCGGCGAGAACAGCCTGGCCGTAGCTGTGCGTGTGCCCTGGCACAAGGGCTGTGCCAGGCTGCTGGGTGGGATGTGTGGGCCTGGCCGGGAGGGCGCCTCGCATTGCTAACGTGTTTTATTTTTTCACTCGTTCAGGTTCTGGGCATAAAGGTAGAAACCAAGGTACAGTGTGAGGCACTCAGTCAGTCTGAGCCACTCTGCTCTTTCCTGCCTCTTTCTCTGCCTCTTGCTTCCCATCACTAGAGAGGAGACTGATTTATGGCTTGTCAGCTACCCGTGGGCTCGCGTGCTGTGCTCTCAGCAGGGCTGTCCTGGGGACAGCCTCCGGGAGCTGTGAAAAACCCCTGCTTGTTATGGGGCACAGCTGAGCCAGCTGGCTGGTGTGGAAGGGAAGGGCTGTCGTGCCCCCCAGGGCAGCATCAGTCACTTCCTTCCCCCCAATATTTGGTCACCTAAATGCAGTGCTATTCTGCAATTTCGAATTTGGGCACTTAAATACCTTTAAAGCCCATGGCCAGAAGTGTTGCCATTCCTTGCTCCCATTAACTGTGCAGTTGGCGAGAGACCTGGAGTCTCACGCTGCCCCCTCACCAGGATGGGTCGTCTCCCAGTCCTCTCGCACCTGTACCAGCCCAGGGAAAGCCACGGGGTTTCCACGGTCCAGTTTTACCAGCTCCATAGACCCTGCGCGGCAGGTTTGGGTGCATGGGCAGGAAGAGCCCAGCCTGAGGCTCCGTTTCCAGTCAGGGTTTAACGATTGTAGCAGCTGTGCGCTGAAAGCAAGGTCCAGTGCAGGGCAGAGGAGCTTCTCTCGCACGGCCGCCCCAGGGCCTGTCTGAGCAACACTGCCGTGCAGCCGCCCCTTCCCTGCCTGGCCAGGCCAGTAGCTGGGGACGCAGGACTCCCGAGATGGGAGGTGCAGCTCTGCTAAAATCCACTGACCTCCTTTTCCCGGCTTCCCCCGGAACGATCCAGATGCCAGGCGCACGCGTTCCCACCCTGGGCAGGGAGGGGGCACCTGCAGTTGTGTACTTGGACAGCCCGAGCAGAAATAGCATTAGTTAAGGGCTGGTGCAGCCGCCAGGCTGAAGAAACCCCCTCTCCAGACCCCACTAATGTGTTTTCCTGCTGGACTTGTGTTGGCACTAACCACTTCTGTAAAACCTCTGGCCTCTCGAGCCGCCGGGTCCTGCTAGCCTGCAGCAGCCAGCTGGCTCCGCAGCCTTCTCGGGGTCACGGGGGAGCGGGGCAGGCAGGGGGTAGAACGAGCTCGGCCCCCCGGCGGGCAGGGAAAGGTGGTCGTCTCCGTGCGCGCACAAGAGCACAAGCAGGCCGTCGCGCTCCTCATCCCATTTCCCG
This sequence comes from Alligator sinensis, assembly GCF_000455745.1. Taxonomy (NCBI): domain Eukaryota; kingdom Metazoa; phylum Chordata; order Crocodylia; family Alligatoridae; genus Alligator; species Alligator sinensis. The sequence continues at coordinate 217,599 of NW_005842574.1, read as the reverse complement.
GATGCGAAGGAATAAGTGCCCCCTACACTAACCCTTCCGACAGCTCCTTTACGAGGCTGAGGGGTCCCGAGCCTGCACCTGTGGCGGCTGCCAAACACGCCGGCACCGAGAGGGGCCTGGTGGCAGCAATTAACTCTTTGCAGCTCTGAGTTGAGGACAGCGTTGGGATGAGCCGCGGCTGGGGGCTCTCGCCTGAGCCCAGAGCTGCGCCTTGCAGGAGGGTTGGAGTGGGCGATTAGTCCAGGGCCTGATGCATTGTCCAAAACTCAGACCCTCCAACTCGGAGTGGGAGGAAGGGGCTGTCTGCTGCCGCTCCGTCGGACACGCCTTGTCCTCAGGGGCCATGTCACCAGGTGGGGGTGACCCCGGCATCTCGGCACTGTCTGGGTGGAGGCGGCCAGCGATCCTGCCAGCTGGTTCATGGGTGCTCTGGGGCTTGCCTTCTGCACTGGTCTTATCTTGGGCTAGCGGCAGCACCGGCCGAGAGGTGGAGGTGGTGGAGCCTGCGCTCTGTTAGACTGGAGGCAGGAAGAGGGGGCTGGTGTTGAGGAGAGCGAGAGCCTGGCAAGGCAAGGAGGGGCCCGGCTCTCGGCCCTGCCCCTCTCAGACCCCTCGTTTCACCCCCTGCATTCAGGACCTGACGCTGAAGCTGTCTCTCATCCGGAGCATCTGTATGATCAGCCAGGCCATCTACCATAGCGTGCACTCGGGCGCCTTCGTCTTCTCCCGCAAGGCAGAGCTCATCTCGCAGATGATGGTGAGTCCCGTCCCGGCCGCAGGCGTGGGGGTGGGAGACGTGCCGCCCCTTCTCAGACCAGCGCTGGCGTGGGCTGCCGGGGACTAGGCTGGCAGTGACCAAAGCAGAGGGCAGCTGTTGGGTTCCTTAGCGCTGTAAGCAGGCATCTCATTTGAGGTGGTCCTGATAGTCCTGGCGTTTGACCTGGATCAGAACAGGTGCAGCCTGGGCATTTACCCACGCCTCGCCCTTCCACGCTGCAGGGAGGCCTCCCCTGGAGTCCTGTGTTCGGGTCTGGGCCCCACTTCAGGAAGGACATGGACAATTTGGGAAGATTTCATAGATTTCATAGACTTCATAGACATCAGGGCTGGAAGGGACCTCGGAAGATCATCGAGTCCAGCCCCCCGCCCAAAGGGCAGGAAGCCAGCTGGGGTCATAGGATCCCAGCAATATAAGCATCCAGTTTCATCTTGAAGGTGTTCAATGAAGGCGCTTGAACCACCTCCGGTGGCAGGCTGTTCCAGACCTTGGGGGCTCGGACAGTAAAGAAATTCTTCCTTATGTCCAGCCTGAAACGATCTTGAAGTAGTTTGTGACCATTCAACCTCGTCATCCCTTGGGGCGCTCTGGTGAACAAACGTTCCCCCAGATGCTGGTGGTCACCCCTGATAAACTTGTAGGTGGCCATCAGATCACCCCTGAGCCTGCGCTTTTCCAGGCTAAAGAGCCTCAGGGCTCTCAGCCTGTCATCGTAGGGTCTGCTTCCCTGACCTCTGATCATGCGCGTGGCTCTTCTCTGGACTCTCTCAAGCTTCTCCACATCCTTTTTGAATTGTGGAATTAGGAAGAGCCTAGCGCAGAGCAACGGAAGTAATCAGGGGCTTGGGAGACACGACTGATGAGGAAAGATTTGAAGAGCTGGGGGTACTGAGCCTGGAGAAGGGAAAGTGGAGGGGATTTGATAATCTTCAAATCCCTGAAGGGCAGCTACAGAGAGACTGGAGATGGGCTTTGCTCTGACTGCAGGGGCAGGGCTGAGAGCAACAGCCTTAACCTGCTGCAGGGGAGCTTGAGGCTGCAGATGAGGGGAACCCTGGGTCTGAGGGTGGGCAAACACTGGAACCGGCTGTCTAGAGAAGTGGAGTCATCTCCATCCTTGGAAACTTTCAAGAGCAGGTTGGACAGATGCTTTCTGGGATGCTTTATTTGGGGCTGATCTGGGGCTGGACTGGATGTGACCTTGTGAGGTCCCTTCCAGCCTGACTCCCCTATGATCCTATATTGCTGCTCCCCTACCGGTCAGGGGGCCTGCGCTAGCACAGCCTATGCGGCAGGCATCGCAGTGCTTGCAGCAGGACAGCAGAGAGAGATCCCTGCACAGAAGGCTTCCTCCTGGGAGTGATACAGTGTCTGTTGCAGCCTTAGAGCATCGCTGCCCTGTGGCAGGAGCTCCTGGAGCTGGGGATGGGGAGCTCTCTGGCTTGCCGGGCTGGGGAGGTTGAGGCTGTGGGTGGTGTGGCTGTCGGCAGAGGTCATACCATGGAGTGGGCTCAGCTTCGTCCTGGGCCTACACGTGGGGGTGCTGCACGTCCGCTCAAAACGGGCTAAGAGGCCGGAGCTCTGCTAACCCTGGTCCTCTTTGCACGCCAGGAGTTCATAAAAGCAGAGCCAGTGGATGCCATGAGAAGCCCCATTCGCCAGCGGGCCATGATCTCCTGCACGTACCTGGCGTATCCTTTCCCCGCGCTGCCCCTCGGGAGGGTTGTTGGAGGGGGAGGATTCGGCTCGGACTGCAATCCCGCTGGAGCGCGTCCTGGAGAGTCGCGAGACCCTGAACCGTGCCCAGCCCCTCCCTGGCATGCCCCCACCCCACCGTACCTGGCACATGTGCTGCAGTTGTTTGGATCTAGACTGGTCCTAGCTGCTGCCCCTGGCCCAGCTATGGTGTGAGCCAGCCGGGAGCCCCAGTCAGTCTGAGACTCCAGGCCGTAGAGCAGAGGGCCTGGCTTTGCATGCTATTTCTGCAAGGACCGTGAGGGTTTTTTATTGAGTGAGAGTTATGCTCTGCCGCGTCAGAGCTGCTGGCACGGAGCTGCAGCCCTCAGCCCGTGCCTGATGAAAGCAAGTGCCGCTAGATGCGCAGGCGTGCCCGCGAGAAGGCAGAGGAAAGCCCCCATTACCGAGGGAGTGCCTCCAGACAAGTAAACCTGCATACGACGCACACAGCAGCTTGTGTTGGCTCTTAACTCAGCTGCCAGCACCCTGGAGCCGCCCCTGGGCCATACCGAGAGGGCTGAACTGATCGACTGCTGCCTGAACAGCGTCCTTGCCCTCCCGCCGCCAGAAGTCATGAGGGAGAGAGACAGCACTGTGACAGATACCTGCCTGAAGGTGAGGCCGGGTGGGGCGGGAAAAGCTGGCCTGAGCTAGACTGGTCTGTTGCTTGAAGCCGTTCTGCGTCGGCAGAGGGCTCAGTCCAGCGCCTGCCTGCGTGTCCCAGCGAGCAGACTCGATGCATTGGCTCTGGTGCGGGTCACTGCTGACTTCGGTCGTTGTGTCTAATCCAGTCCCGGGCAACGCAGCACCTCCTGCCAGGCCTCGCACCCTAGGGCTTAACTGGCACTGAAGCTAGCTGTGGGCTGAGCAGGGCTGGGCTCCATCCAGTGCACGTACCGTGTCTGGGCAATCCTCTTCTCCCCCAGTCTTGTGTCCAGGAGAACCCGGCCCCTGTGGGCCTGTTCCCTGAGCACCAGTTAAAGAAACCCGGGGCCGGGAAGGGATCGCTGGGTCCAACGCTTTGCATGAATGCAGGGTTGCTCCTCCTGCACCATCCCTCCTGGGAAGCCCTCTTGGTATTCCTGTTTGCCACACGTCCCTGCTTAGTGGGGAAGGGGTCTCTGAGCTGCTGTGGAAAGGCAGTAGGGCTGAAGTGCCAGGAGCTCCTCAGCAGCTGCCACCTGCAGCTAACACCAGACCCCGGAGTCCCACAGCAGCACTTGCAGCAGTCCTGCCCCCTCTCAGCGATGTGCAAAGCAGAGCTTGAGTCTGTGTCCATGAGACTTCCCCTCACTGGAGCTCGGGGACAGCCCAGAGAAGAGCAGGGACTTCAGTTGTTCTCTCCCCTCTTCCCTTCCTGTGAGTGCTCCGTGCGCACAGGAGATGCCCTGAAACCCAGCCTGTGTTGCTGATACCTTCAAGGGCAGCCCTGCGAACATCAGAGTGGCTGTGGACTGGGGCAGACCCAGGTCCATCCTGCCACGTCCCGTGTCCCATGGGACAGAGCAGAGCTGGAGGGAGAGTGACCGGGGCCGAGCAGGGTTTCCCCCTGTTCCTCTCCCTGCAGCCTCCAGCACTGAGGTCCAGGCAGGGCGATGCAGAGGCCGTGCCCCTCGCTCCCTGCCCCAGCGCCACCGATCGATGCCCCTTTCCTCCACGCGCGTGTCCAACCCAGAGCACCCCTTGGAACAACCAGAAACAGCCACAAGCTGCCGGAGAGTAGGTTTAGGTTGGACATCAGAAAGGATTTCTTCATGGTTAGGGTTGCTAGAATTTGGACTGGGCGCCAAGGGAGGTGGTGCTCTCCCTTACCCTGGGGGTCTTCAAGAGGAGACTGGACAGGCTCACACGACCCCGGCACTTTTTCCTGCCACTGGCAGGGGGGCGGACTCGATGATCCTTTGAGGGCCCTTCTGACCCCAGCATCTGTGAATCTGCAAGCCCTTGTGAATCTGGCTGAGCTCTCAGCCCCACCACCTCTGGGGGCCACGGGTTCTGTGCTGTAATTTCACGTGGTTTTAAACTTGCTCCATGCTAGTACCGTATTGCGATTCCTAGTGTTTGTGGCCCTGAGACTCGGGTGCTTTGGAGTCTTGCGAGTTAAGTACCGGATCTCGTGGGGGGGCTGGAGACCAGCAGAAAGCCCCTGCTGCCCCAGCCACCTGCCTAGCTGGGCGCAAGGGTGGGTAACTGCTGTCATTGGACCTGCTGTGCATTGGGCAAGATGCTTTCGGGTGACGAGCCTTTGGACCACAGCTCCTACTGAGGGTGGCGGCGGCTGCCTGCTGCTGCCTCTTCTGCCAGGTACCTGCAGCCCTGAGCAGTGAGGAGCAGGCCTGGAAGGGGGGTGCAGGGGCCCTGGTGTAGCCGGGAACTTTTGTAACCCTCTTCTCATCACAGGACCTGTACCGGGACACCATAAATGCCCTCAAGGACTTGATGAAGAGCCTCCTGCAGAAGGACCTGACTCCACAGGGCCTACATGACATGTTCGAGGTGCGTGCTGCCTCAGACCAGTACATCCCATGGTGGGGTTGGGAGAGGCAGGAGGTGACAAGGGCCAAACCAGCCTTCTTCTGCCACTTGGCTGCTGTGGCTCTGCCTGGCTGTGCTTGATGACTTGTGGAGCTGCCCCTCCTCACTAGCCTCTGCAGCATCCCTGTCCTCTGAGCCGGAGGCCTGACGCCACAGAAGGGACCAGATCATGTTGCAGGGAGCAGGGGAAGGGCACAGTGACAGCAGGTGGAGGCAGGGGCTCCCTGAGATGTGACCTGGGAGCCCTGACGTGCAGTAGTCAGGACCTCAGTGCTTGAGCTGCTCCTCCGATGCTGCCGGCCGCGCTGGGCAGCCGTTCTCCCATGGAGATGGACCGGGTCCTACCGGTTACCTGCCTGCTTCTGTCGCACTGAGCTGTGGTCACACAGGCCTCCGCTCCAGGCCTGGGAGCAGCATCCACCCAGGCAGGAAGGGCTCCCTAGGCGCAGAGCTGACACAGGCATGCCGCCAGAGGCACGGGGCTCCCAGGGCTGTGGCTCCCAAACGGGTGCCCCCTGGCATCAGGCCATCCCGTGGGAGCTCTGGGATGCCCCGGGACAGGCACCTGCGCTCCCTCTCTGAGGACGGCCTTTTTCCCCTCCTGCGTCTGCAGCACTTAAACCGCTGGATTAAATCGGCCAGAGAGCACGAGCGCGAGCGAGCCATGGAGGTCAGCGTGGCATTGCTGGAGCGCTATCGGGAGAAGCTGCATGTCAGCGTAAGTCTGGGCTGGGCAAGGCAGGGCAGGGGCACTTCCATCACCATCACTGTCCTTTGGTCTTCCCTTTCTGTGGCGGCAGAAGGCAGGGGGTGCGGGGGTCAGAGCTGGGTCCCAGCCACTGCTGACGCCCATCTCTTGCCTCCTCCCTCGCCCGGCTCAGACGGTAGTGCCGTTCTTTAACCTGGGGGTGCTGATCGCCCTGTTCTCCCCGCGCTGCTCGGACTCCCTGGCCAGCGTTCGCCAGCACGCTGTGGACTGCGTCTACTATCTGCTTTACATCCAGCTCTGCTACGAAGGTACAGGAGGAGGGTGGGGGCGTCCTGGAGCAGCCCTGGGGGATCTGCCTTGCTGCCCGGCTGATGAGGCTGAAGCCACCTTGCAGCGGCTTGGGGAGGGGGACATCTCGGCCAGGAAGATATTAAGATCCGCGCGTCGCAGGAGGCTGGCAAACTGTGCCAAGTGCCTCGCTGCCACTGCCACAGCAGGGCCAGGCTGTGAGCTCTGAGCTTGGGGTGGGTAGGATCTGTGCTGCCGCGAGAGGGCCAGTCTCACGGCCTCCCGTCCAGGGTGCAGCGCTCGCTGTCCCCGGGAGAGGGCACTCCTGCCCTTGGAATGGCTCGAGGCAGCAGAGGACCCGCATCCTGCCCTCCGGGGCGATGGCGTCCCCCAGCCTGGGTTCTGAGCAGGCGTGGGGTAGCCTGCAGGGCTTGGGAGTGGGGTCTGGGTGTGTCACTTCACCTCCAAGAAATCCCAGTGCCGTGGGGTTGCATCCAGTCCAACCCCAGCCTGAGGCAGCATCAGTCCCATCCAAACCAGCCCAATTAAACCCCGTGTCCGACCTTGGAACCGCACAATACAGTCATCCCCGGCAGCCCTAGGCATCCACCCAGCCCCGGGGGAAGGGAGCAAGATGGGCACGATCCGTCTGTCCAAAGGGTTTGGCGGCGCCCTGCGGGCGAAGGGGGAAGCCCGCAGTAGAGCCGGGCTGACGAGCCGGCTGGTCTCGCGCAGGATTCGCCCAGGACTATCGAGACGAGATGGTGGAGAAGCTGCCAGCCCTGAAGAAGGGGCTGGAGGAGCCGGACTTCACCATCCTTTTCCACACCTGCTACAACATCGCCATGGTAAGGCGGGCGCCCGGCACGTGGGTCTTGGCTTGCTCAGCTGCCTCCTGCGGCAGTCACTTGAAGTCAGCCCCTTGTCTGCTATTCACGGGGGGCGGCCGCACGCTGGGGCCTGCTCCCGCGCCCGGGGGCTGGAGCGAGCTCTGTCCAGCGGGGCAGGACTCTAGGCCCACAGGGCTGGGATTACAGCCTCGAGGCTTCCCCTCCCTCCCTGCCTTCCTGGAGCCTCTGTGCAGGCGCTGGTCCGAGCTGCGCAGAGCAGGGGTGGCGGGGGTGCAGCTGGCAGGGCCACGTGCCTCCCCAGCCCTGGCCCTGCCCACTCCCGTTGTCAGAGGTTTTGAGGAGTCGAAGCGGCTGGGCAGGAGTGGTTCAGGCTGGTCAAAGGTGCCAGTCCAAGAGGAGGCCCAGCCAGCGATGCAGCCTCACACCGCTCGGACCTTAGTGTCCAGGTGGAGCCTGTCACCCACATTGCCCCAGAGAACCGCAGGCAAGTTGGGCCGGCAGGGCTCTGGAGGTCCTGTGCAGCCCAGGCCCCGCTCAGGGCTGGCTGGCCCCTGACTAACCCGGGGTCAACCTAGCTGGCCCGGGCTGGCAGAAGGCAGCGGGGTGGGACGTGACCAGACTCTCGTGTGGAACCTGGTGCCACAGCCGCGGGGCTCCCGGGATGCGCGAGCAAAGCTGAACGTAGTTGCTAACCCAGAGGTTGCTCCCCAATGAAAAGGGTTGGGCTGGTGTGAGCCAGGGGCGTCTGCTCCCGCAAGTGCCTGCCACGGCTCCCTCTGCGTCTCGGCCCCTTCCCCACCTGCACTGTCATGACCATCTCTTCCACCTGCCCCGGGTGATGGGCTCCTACCCGCCTCCCCTGCAGCTGCACTCGGGCAGAGCTGCCCCTGTCCCCATGCGGGGGGCTCGGGTTAGACCCGCTGCTGCAGCTGGACCCTGCTCCACCTGCACTTGGCCCAGGTACGTCTGCTCTGGGACCTGCATGGGGGAGGGAGGCGAGAGCAGAGCCAGGAGCTCACCTGGGCCCAGGGGGGACGTGGGGAACATCGCCTGCTGCTGCAGGAGCCCGATCACGCAGCCACTTGCTCCTTAAATGTGCCCAGCTGCAGCTGGCAGGTGGCAAAACCACAGGTCCAGGGATGGGCTGGGCCCACACACTGGCCGGGCAGTTCCCTGCCCCTGGTGCTGCGCTCCAGTCAGTGCTGCTGCCCCTGTGAAGCTGCAGGGAAGCAGCAGCTCTTCTCCTGCGGCCCCAGCCATGCCGCACCACGGGGATGCTGCGGAGTGTACTGCAAGCTGAGCTGGCCCCAGGGCTGGGCTTTCGTGGCACGTGGTGACACCCCCGACAGCAGCCAGCTCTGCTCTGCAGACCCCTGGAGCCCTGACCCCATGAGCAAGGCGGGAGGGCTTGTGGGGAGATGCCCAGGCTGGTCTGGTGGGTGCCCCAGGTGACGGTCACGGAGGGTGTCGTCCAGACGAGGCATGAAACCGTGGTGTTCAGACCCTTCCAGAAACCCAGCAGTTGCTGCCGTGGCCACACAGCAGTCAGGCTGCTGGATTTTGGGGAAGCGGCTGCCTGCGCGCACAGACCAGCTGGGAGCAAGAGTCAGCTTCTCGGCAAGAGCCAAGCGTTACCATGTGCCGTCTCCCACCCAGAGGTGGCTGCATTCCCACGTGCACCGTGGGCTCTCAGGGCACCAGAAGTCGCTGCTCCTCATGGAAGCTCTTCCTCTTCCCGTCCTGTGCCAGGTGATCGGGAAGCGCGTTCCCCCTGAACAGCTCATGAGTCTCCTGCTCACGATGTTTGAGAGCCTGGCGGACCCCGACAAGAACTGCTCCCGCGCAGCCACCGTCATGATCAACTCCCTCCTGAAGGAGCGCGGCGCCGTGCTGCTGGAGAAGGTGGGGGCTTGGGCGGCTTGTCCTGTGCTCTCCCCCCTCATTCCCTCTGGCCTCGGGTATGTGGTGCCCCCAGGCTGGCTCCCGTGTCTGCCAAAGGCTGTCCTGTCCCCAGCAGCTGCTTGCAGGGCATCTTCCACTCCCATGGCACTCCTGATCTGGGGGGGGCAAGCGTCCTTTCCTTCTGCATTGAATCCACAGAGCCGCGGGGCCGGCAGGAAGCTGCAGGGTCACATCTGCTCCAAGCCCTGCCAGAGGCAGGATCAGCCCCATCCAAGTCCGCCAGACAAACCCCGTGTCCGACTTCAGAGCTACGTGACACAGTTGCCCCTGCCCCTGGGATACAGGGGGGCCGCGGCCGCCAATGTCCTGCTGCTGCCGGGGGGGTCATGGGCGCTGCAGTGATCCCAGGCTGTGCCCCCTCTGCAGAGGAAGGCAAAACCCCCCATTGCACACCAGTCTGAGCAGGGGGAAATCCCTTCCTGCCCCAGTGCAGCGCGGGGCTGAGCCTAAGTGCGGGGGCAAGACCCCCCAGCCAGGACCCTGCGGGGTCGGTGCCAGAAGAGCCGTGGCCCAGCCCAGCCCCAGCCCCAGCCTGGGCGGCAGCTGGGGAAGGCAGCTTTCTTCTCCTGCCAACACGTGTAGCAGCAGAAGGGGAAAGAATTCCTGTCTGGCCCCATGTGGCAACCAGCAAAGCCCAGAAGCCTGTGCTGGGCAGCGCCCAGATATAGATCCCCATAAATCCCCATTGTAGAGCATAGGGCGAGCTATATGGGTCATCTCTGACCAGTGCCTGGCCATCCTTTTTGTGAACTCTCCATCCCTGGAGGTGCTCAACTTCCCTGGGCTGGTTCTAGCCATGGCTTTGCCTTCCAAGCCCTTGATGTTGGTTTGTCACCCACCCCAGACCCTGTAACTTCTCCATGTCCTTGTTAAGATGCAGTGTGACGGGTGTATTGAGGCAGGCACGAGCTCTTCGGGATGCTCCTGTGTGTCTGTCCATTCTGCTGCAAAAGGTCTGGGTCCTTGGGTGGCAAGGCAGGTTCCTTGTCCCACAGAGCGTGTCTTGTGGTGCAGCCACTTCACCCACTGCCCCCTGCCCTTCAATAAGGGGGCCGCCCTGCTCCCCTGCCCCTGCTGGCCTGGCCTCGGTTCCCGGTGCCCCCAGCTCTCTGCCTGCCCCATCTGGGGGTCTCCTGCACAGGGGAGGGGGCAGGAGACTGCCCCGTTAGATGGGAGCCTAGTCTTGCGGCGAGCTGGGCTGGTCGCCTGCCACGCGGCTGGGGCTGCCGTGGGCTCCCAGAGTCTGCAGGGGAGCAGGTCGCGCGCAGCAGGTTGCGAGTCTCCTGTCTTGAGCTCAGCTCCCCCTTCCTCCCATTGCCGCATGGGGCCTGTCATTGGAAACACGGGTCCCTGCCACCCCTGAGGTTTCCTCACCCCAGTGCTGCAGCTCCAGCTCTGCCCGTCGCCTCCCTGCGCGGGACGGACTCGGCTCTTGTGCCTCGCTTTCTGGGCAGCTGCGTCCAGCCCAGATCCAGAAACCTGAACCGATGCTAAGCCCTGAGTCCTCGGGGGAAACCTGAGCGTGGCTGGGGACTGCTGCTTCCTTGTGGCAGCAGTGCCGACCAGCTCAAGTCTCGTGGGGGCTGGAGAGAGG
>NW_005842574.1:179468-207070 GCF_000455745.1 Alligator sinensis | reverse complement strand
GGGGGTGGGGTTGCGCCCGGGGCTTGCACTGGCTCTCCCAGCCCCTCAGCAGGCTCTGTCCTCTCCCGCCAGGTGCCGGACATTGTGAGCGTGATCCACAGCAAGCTGCAGGAGGTGGACGAGGAGCACGTGAGGAAGTCAGTGCAGCAGACGGTCTACATCCTGGCCTCCCAGCACTGCACGGCCGTCGTGTGCAGCCTCCTGGGCAGCTCCCTGCCCTTCGACAGGTACCCGCCTTTGCGGTGCGCGCCCGGGGCCCCCTGCACCTCCGCCTGGCTTTGCCGTAAGCCGTCGCTAATCGTTTGGCTCCTGACCCCGGTAATCGGACCCTGCTGGAATTCCCCTCGCACGCTAGAGGATCAGCACGCCCCCTCGCCCTCAGGCCTGCCCGCGCAGAAACCCGCTAATTGCTCACCGGGCTTAGAGGTGTCGAGGCTGAGCTAGCGGGTCTGGCTCCAGAGAGCTCGGCGCGCCTCCCGTTCTGCTCTGCAGCCTCGGCCACCCACCCAGAGCCAGGTGGCCGGGCCAGGGCCTTCCCTCTCCTGCCATGTCCTGGCCGGGCTGGAAGGAGAAGAGCTGCTGCCCCGGGGCAAAGCCATCTACCCGGGGGAGAGTGCTGCGCTGGCAGGAGGGCAATTCACCCTGGCTGTGGCTGCCTGCAGAGGGGACCTGGAGGCTGTCCCATCCCCGCTTCCCTCAGTCAATCCTACTTCTGCATCCCTGTCCATCTTCCTGAGCCTGCCAGGCTCCTCCGTTGGCCAGCGCTGGGTGATTTCCCCAGCAGCATTTGCTCCCCTGCGATAGCTGCCTGCCACGGGCAGACAGGCCTAGGCATCTCCTGGGTAGCTGCTCCTCGGGCTCTGTCCGGCAGCGAGCGACCCACGGCACGCCATGCTAACTGCCCTCCTCCCGTCTGCACGCAGCCAGGCCCGCGTCATGTGGAAGTCGCTGGCCACGGAGCCCACGCTGACGGCCCAGGTCCTGGAGCTGCTCCTGGAGAAGGTGAATCGGGACGTGCCGTACAAGGAGAACAAGTCCTCCCTGCTGAGCAGCGGCTCGGCGCGCGTCGCCACAGTGCTGCCCCTCGCCGTGAGTGTCGGGGTGCCCTTCCCTGCTGCCCCCCTCCCTTCCCAAATGCTTTCTTCATTTCCCCGGCTCAGGGGTTCGTGCCAGGCGCGGAGGCTGGAAATAACGCATCACTGCGTAATGCCTATTAGAGCTAATCCGCGGACTCGTAAAATGCCTCTCAGGTGTTCATCCTCCAGGGGGATCGCTTTGCACTTTATCCCTCCGGAGGAGAAGGCCGAGCCCGGCTCGGCAGCACTCTAAGCAGGAAAGCAGCTGTGGAAATCTCCCCCCTCTCGGAGCCAAGTGCAGATGGCACCGAATCCGTCACGCTGAAAGCAAACACTTCCCCCTGCCCTTCCCCCTGCACTCCTGCCTATTGTGCTGAGTAATTGCTGCTTTGTCAGCCGCCAGCCCCCCAGCCCGGCCCGGGCCGTCTTCCTGCCTGTAAAACCCGAGCTGCTCCCCTCCCCAGGTACGAAGCCCAAGCCCTGCCTTCCACGGCTTGCAAACCTCCAACTGGATGAGTCTTGCGCTGACGGTGGCTGTGGTCTGGGCCGTGGCGATGGCTTGCTGGCTGTCACGGGCTCGCTCCGGGGGGGGTGTGGAGAGCGCACCGCCCTCCTGGCGAGGATAGTATTAACCGGGTTATTTACTGACGGGCATTAGTGCGGAGTGGAAGATCCTCCTGCTAATCCTCTTCTCTCCCTCAGGCCACATGTGCGCTGTATGAGATCATGTCTGCTCTGGAGTCTGGGGCAGCGGTGCTCGGGCTCTACCCACAGTTGTTTGTGACTCTCCTGTTGCGAGTCAGCTGCACCGTGGGTGTCCAGCTCCCCAAGAACCTGCAGTGCAAGGAGAGGAAGAGCGCCAGCCACGGCCCCGTGCCCAGGCCCCTGGACCCTTGCAGGTAACGAGCCGGGGGCGCCAGGCTGCAGAGGCAGGAAGGCAGCCCCTGCCTCAGCCATGTGGAACCAATTTGTTTGCATAAACATAATAGCACATGCTGCATTTGTGCAATCTGATGGTTGGATAATAACCCACGGCCCATAACACATTAGGTATGAAGGCCTGACCTCTGCCGCGTGCTTAGACCCCGGGCTGCCACGGAGCAGAGCCTCGAGAACAGGGGACGTTAAATGGGCTGCTCCTGCAGCCACGATGGCTTGCGCTGGCGTGCCCGTGCACTGCTGCGCTGAGCTACTGCCCGCCCCTGCTGGCGTCTCCCGTCGCGCGTTTCCTTCAGGTACAAGCGTTGTCTCACTCTTGTCGCTCCCAAATAAAACGGGTGCTTGCTTCTCACCCATGTGCAAAGGAAGGTTCCCCAGTGTCCCCCTCCCTCTTCTCCCCTTGCAAAGCAAAGGCCCCGCTGCCTGCACCCGTCTGCAGAGACCGGGCGATGCGGTCTCCTCGTGCAAGGTGCATGTGGCTGTGCCTTGGCCCAGCGGCACTTCCACGCTGCGCTCTCAGGTGAAAGCCACGCAGCCTCCACAGCTGGTCTGCAGGCTGGGAAGCTGGGCAAGTCCCCGGGGCTCTTGCCTATCACTGGAGCTGTCCTCCAAGCGCTGTGCCTCCCAGGTAGCCTTCTGTCAGTCTCCTGGCCCGCACACGCAGGGCTCCGCTGATCCACAGCCCCTGCGCCCTTCCTGGGCCTCTACCAAAGAGCCAGCCTTCTTCAGGGCCTGGCGCCTCTTTAGGCAGCCTCCTGCTCTCCCAGGCACCAGGCTGCTCTCGGTGCCTCAAGCCCAGGGTCCCAGCCAGCCTGCGGCACTGTCGTGGGGAGATGGGCACGGGCCGAGGAGTCTGTTACCATCTTGACCATGAACAAACGTCATTATCTGCTGGTCAGAGGTGACCCGTCGGCATCCTGGGAAGGCCCCACCCCAGCTTTGATGTTGGGCTGCGATACCTGGTGTCAGGTATTTCTTTGTCGACTCTGATGCAGCTGCTCGCAAGAGCATCTCCGTGGCAGCCGGCAGGAGTCCTGCTGGGCAGGCCGCTTGCTAGGGCTACTGGTCGGCTGCACTGGTGCTCGGCCTTTTGGTCCTGCAGGCCAGAGGAGTAGATCAGGGCCCCGCACTGCTGCTGGATCAGGCCCTGCACCTGACCTTGTGCATGGGGCCATGCTGTTTGGCTCACGGGGCTCTCCAAAGCTCTGGAAATTTGGCAGCAGCTACTGCTACCACTGCTCCCCTGCCTCCAAAATACAGGAGCCACAGGGAAGCCTGGGGAGTAGGGAGCAGGCTGGATGCGGCCCCTGCACGGGTGTTGAGCATCCTGGTCTATGGGCTTTAGGCGAAGTGGGAAGACAAGTTGGGACAGAGAGAGCAGGATGCAGTGGCGTGGTCCCGTGGGGTTTGTCTGAACGCGGGAGCCCTTCTAGAATAACATGAAACGAGGGAGGCAGCGCAGCTCCCCCAGCACCTCCATGGGCAGCAGCCCCTGGCATTTGCTTGGCTCATGTAGTCGTAGAGTCACAGGCAACAAGGGCTGGCAGGGACCTCAGGAGTCATCTAGTCCAACCCCCTGCTCCAAGCAGGACCAGCCCCAACTACATCATCCCAGACACGGCTTTGTCCAGCTGGGTCTTAAACATCTCCAAGGATGGAGAGTCTCCCCTCTCTCTAGGTAACCTGGTCCAGTGCTTTACTACCTTCCTAGTGAGAGGTTTTCCTAATAGCCAACCTCAGCTTCCCTTTCTGCAACTGGAGCCCATTGCTCCTTGTCCTGCCATCTGCCCCCACTGAGAGCAGTCCAGCTCCATCCTTTTTGCAGCCCCCCCTTCGTTCTACCCCTTCCTGTTTCTTCTTGTTATAAATACTGACGTGGCTTGTGCAGGGTTGTGACTGGCACGAGGGTCCTGTGGCATCTCAGGAGAGTTCAACAGCTTCTGGTTGTTTCCCCTCCACCGCAGGGTTTCTGTCTCTTGGCCGTGGCCCTTCCCTCCTGAAGGCTTCCACACTGCTGCAAGGGGGTCCTCGGGACCTGAGGGCAAGATGGACCCGCGGCTCCTCTGACTCGCCCGCTGTCATGGGCTGAGCACAGCCCAGGACCGGGTAAAAATGAAGAACGTGGTCTCGAAGAGCTCCATGCTGGTGGCCCCGGTGATCCTTGCAGCTGGTGCGTGGTGCTTCGTTCACAGGTCAGGCCACTGCCCCTGGGCCCGAGTTTCGTGAGCAGCAACCCAGGCCTTGCAAGAGACTCCTCAGCCAGCACCAGGAGGCCTCGGCACCCCGTTGGCCGAGGGCGCCTCGCTCCGTGTCTGCTCCACGCTACGCACAACTGCTGCTTCGGGGGAAAGCGGAGCCAAGACAGGCGCAGGCCTCCGTTCGGACCCTGCGGGGGACTGTGCTGGCATCCTGCGTGCACTGGAGGAAGCGCGGGACATCTTTGTTTGGGCAGGACTGCGATCCGGTGCCCGGTCCCAACCTGCACATGGACTAGAGAAGTCCCAAAACCCAGATCAGAGCACCACTCGGGACCTGCCAGTCTTCCCTGAGACTCCAGGGGCCAGAGAAGGGCTGCGTTGTCGTCATCGTTGGCAATCCCTCAGTGCGAGGATAGTCTCTACCACGGCTCACTGATGGTCTGGAGGTGACTGAAGAGTCCAGTCCTCGAGCCACGGATCCATCCACAGAAGCTGCAGGTCTTTCCTCGGGGGGAGCAGGCTGCAGGCTGGGCTTTCTCTCCATTTCCTTCCTCCGCTCTCTTCTCTGCTTCGAGGGCAGACGAGTTTAATTTCGCGCTGTGATGTTTGGAGGGCGGGGGACCCCCAAACCTGCTGCCTAGGAAGCTCGTAGCTGGCGTGCAGGGGAGGCTGTGGGGTGCCAGAGGTGAGAGTCCCTGTGGCAGGTGCTCCCCTGGGTGAGGGGGGTGCTGTGCCCCAAGGCCTTGCTTCCTCCTCCCCGGGGGTCACTTGGGCTTTGCATTTTTTCGTGGCCCCGTTTGCCTTGCAAGGAGGGTCTGCGAGGGCACGGCCACAGCTGGTCCAGGAGTCGCTCACCAGCGGCACCAGGGTGTCTTCACTGAGGTGCTGCCACCTTGAAGCAGGGGAACGGTTTGGGCGCTGAGCAGCACTGGTGGCGCTGAGCCCTGCTCCTCCAAGCTGCTGCCATTTCTGCGGGTGACTTCAGTGCAGACGTGACTAATGGAAACGGGCCGTTATGCTGGAGCAGCGCGGCTCGGATTAGGGTTTTATTTAGACCACATGTTAAAGCAGGACAGCTTGGTTAACGAAGTCCAGCTCGCCTCGGGGCAGTGGCTGCCTCCCCGGATGCCCCGGGGCCAGCGCTGTCCGAGGGTCCCGGCACGGTGGCACTTGCTGTGCTCCCCGGTACCCGGTGTGCAGCGCCCTCGTGGCCTGCCCCACTCACTCCCTCCTCCGCTTCCTTTGGCTTCGGCCTGGCGCGGCCAGGACTGCCTGTTCTCAGCTCTCGTCTCCTTAACGACTTCTGGAAAAGGCGCTCGGCGAGATCTCGGCCAGACCCCAGACCACCACAACGTGAGGAATACTTGGAGCCGTGTGGTTGCCTCCCAGAGAGCGAGAGGCCGGAGCCAGAAGCTACACGTCTCCCTCCAAAAATATCTGGGCTTTCCGAAGCGCTCTGGGGCCAGGCACCGAGCTGGGCGTGATGGCCGCCGGCCTGGCTGTGGTCAGCGGTGTTGGGGTTGCAAGAGGAGCAGAAACGATGCTTCTTCCCTGGTGCCTCGCACTAACGGTCCAGGCCCCGACCCTCTAACCTTGCCTCAGGACAGAGAGGGCAGGCGAGGAGCTCCTGGCGTCCCCTGCAAGCTACCACGCAGTCATCGCCGACGGGACTCCCCGCCCCATCTTGTGGGAGCTGGTTGCTCCCTGACGAGCTGCTGGGACTGCGGTTCCTTTTGCAGGAGCGCCCTGGACCTCATTGCCCCGCAGGCCCTCGCTGCAGGAGCGCTGCCTTGCTTTGTCCTCCAAAGCACGTGTGCC
This sequence comes from Alligator sinensis, assembly GCF_000455745.1. Classification (NCBI taxonomy): domain Eukaryota; kingdom Metazoa; phylum Chordata; order Crocodylia; family Alligatoridae; genus Alligator; species Alligator sinensis. The sequence goes on along the minus strand of NW_005842574.1, from coordinate 201,039 downwards.
CCAGAGCTGAGCTGGGCAGGAGCCTTTGGGAGGCTGCTTCTCTGCTCCGAGCGCCTGCAGCGGGGCGCCTTGTCTTGATGGTCCGCCCTCCCCGCCCCTGTCCCCGTGCCCTTCTCTGTACTGTTTTGAGTTCATTTCTATCCTTTGAGGTGTGGGGACCAAAACTGCCTTCAGGGGCCCTAGCAAGCATTGCATTTGTGGCACTAATCATGTGGCAGGGTGTAAGCTCATCAGCACAGCCCTGATTCCCCAGCTGTTTGTACCACTGGCAGCTGGGGATGGGGCAGTTTCTGGCACCCCTGCACACATGCACCCCATGGCCTGAGCAGTTGGGGTTGTCCCTTCGTGAGCACGGGGGGAGCCTATCGCCTGATAGGCTTCCTGCGTACCGGCAAGTTAAAGCGGTGCCGCAGGAAGCACGGTATCGGGTCAGTGCAGCAGGGGTGAAAGGTACTTGCTCTTGGGAGAGTCGAGCAGGTCACTTGTGGCTCTTGCTCCCGGGACTCGGTCTTGTTCTTCCTAGTTACCTGCCCAAGAAGCTGAAAGGCGGCTTCACACGGAGACCCTCAGACATGGCTGCAATCGGGGAAGCCTTATTCCAGGCTTGTGCAGAGCACTTCCGCTCTCCAAAACAGCCACTTGCAGCTGCAGGTGTTTCCACCGAGCAGCGATTATCGTTGGAGCGCTGGTAGCGGCCGTAAATCACGAGTAGCCCCGGGCTCGCGCTTTGGGAGCGTGACGCTCTGCCCACCAACGGCAGAGCTGTCGTGGCCGGTTGCTCTGTATCCCAGGCCCTGGGGTTTGATTCTGCTTTTGCTTCGCTGGGCGCGGGTGAGCAGGTAAACTGGCTGCGCGCCAGCAAAACCGCTGCCGATTGGCGGGGGGAACGGGGGATAGCTCACGTCCAAGGTGCAGAAAAAATGCCGAGATGTGAAATTCCAGGCTTGTCCCAGGAGCAGGTTACAATATCAAAGTAATTTCCTGCGAGTGTTTCGATTTCTAAGCCTCCATGATCTTTAAATGCCAAAGAGAGGTGGTAAAGGTGAATATGATAGCTTGGCAGGAAAAGGCCTTGGAAGACACGGGCTTTTGTTGGAAAGGCAGGAAGTGTCTATGGGACACGTTCATTCACAAGGTTTGTTTTTTCCACCGATGCCTTCAGCCATCTGTCTTGGGGCTGCTGCCTCGGTCCGTGCCGCGGACGGCTGGAACGGGGCGTTTCTGGAGCGCAGGCTTCTAACCCGCTCGTAGCCGGGCCTCCGCTGTGGGCTGCGTGCACGTGCTCAGCACCGTCCCGTCTCCCTGGCTAATGCTGCTGGGGCCCGGTGCTGGGGCACTTTGCTCAAAGGGATCGAGCAGGGCACGAGCCGGAGGGCTCGTCGACTCTGCAGGCTCCAGCCTGGTGGATGGAGAGTGGCCTGTTCGTGGGAAAGCCAGCTTTGGGCCTGCTCTCCTTGCCAAGCAAAGGCTGCTAATCCCTGTGGGGCTGCTGTTTGCGTCGGGGACTCGCAGCTTTCTGGGATGGGGCAGAAACGTGCCAGCATCTTGCACTTGCTTAATGCAGTCCGTGCGGTTTCTGACTGTTGCCCGGCCGGCCCAAGTGGCTTCCTGCAGAGCCTCCTGCGAGTGTTTAATTCCCAACGGCTTTGCAGGAGCTCTGTGCGTGGCCGTGGAAGGTGGTGCTATAGCAGGGCTTTGGGCTGGGGTAGCTGTGAGCAGTGCCAGCGGCACGTGCGCTCCTCATCCTGCCCGGGTTGGTAGCGTGTCCCGTGGCAGCACTGAGGGGCAGAGGGTTTCTGCTACTGGGCCAGAAGGCCAAAAGAAAGGCAGCCCTGTTATTCCCGGTGTCCTTCCCATGGGGCGTCAGACACCTGAAATGACCTGGGAAACCGGCTTCTGAGCCAGCCGGACTCGCGGCCCTGCAGCTGCTGCTGGATGCTGGGTCCGTGATTTGAGAAACCAGGCTGGACTGACTCAGCCCTCACTTGTACATCATTTTCCCCACCTTGTTCTGTAGGAAACGCACCATAACTCGGCATAGTCCTGAACGTGGTGTCACTTAGTACAGAATCACAGACAGCGAGGGCTCAAAGGGACCTCAGGAGCTCACATCTAGTCCAACCCCTGCTCCAAGCAGGACCAGCCCCAACTACATCATCCCAGCCACGGCTTCATCAACCCAGGTCTTCAAAACCTCCATGGATGGAGACTCCACCACCTCTCTAGGAAGCCTGCCCAGTGCTTCACCACCCCCATCATGAGAGTTTTTCCTCATATCCAACCTCAACTTCCCTTGCTGCAGCTTGAGCCCATTGCTCCTTGTCCTGTCATCTGCCCCCACTGAGACCAGCCCAGCTCCACCCTCCTTGCACCCGCCTGCAGGGAGGTGAAGGCTGCTGTTCAACCCCCCCTTGGTCTGCTCTTCTGCAGACTAAATGAGCTCAGTTCCCTCAGCCTCTCCTCACCAGTCCTGTCCCCCAGCCCCACAACCATTTCCGCTGGACTTTCTCCAACGTGTCCACGTCCTTTCTGTAGTGGGGGCCCACAGCTGGACACAGGATTCCAGATGTGGCCTCCCCAGTGCTGAATGGAGGGGAAGGATCACGTCCCTGCATCTGCTGGCAACGCTCCTACCGATGCAGCCCAGGATGCCGGTCGCCTTGTTGGCACCAAGGGCTCACTGCTGGCTCCTGTCCAGCTGCTTGTCCCCTGCAACCCCCAGAACAGTGGTTATAAAGCTCTAGTGGAAACTTTGCATGCCGTGGCCAAAAGTGTTGGTAGCAGGAAGGTCATCGAGGCTTTGGGCTGTAGAGCAGAGCAGCTGTGGTGTGCCGCAAGAAGTGCGTCGTGGTCTGTCTGCACTGGACTGCAGGCTGCCTCGCCTCAGCTTTTGCGTTGTTGCCCCAGCGGCTGGCGTGTCAGGTCCTGCTCTGCAGACCTCCTCCCTTGGGGAGAGGGCTCTGGGGCCAGGTGCTGCCCGTCACTGCAGGCAGAGCTGGTGATGATGCGAGACCCTGGGTTTTCCAGCTCGAGTGACACGCACAAGGCAGGAGTTGTCGCCTGTCCATGAGGTCCTCTTAGTGCTATGGGCAACATCCTGAACCAGCAGGCTTGCCTGTAGTGCCCCCAGGCCCTGTAATTAGCTGATGCTTGCAAGGGAAGTGGGGCTACGAGCTGTACCCAGTCCCTGCCGTAGCAGCTGGACAATCGGGTCTTGGAGCGGCTCGGCTTCCTTCAGCGTCGCCCCCTCCGCAAACCCTGCACGTGCCGAGCAAATCGGGGTTCTTGATGCTTCCTGTTGATGCCTGGGGGTGCTGGGGTGAAGGTGGACGTCTGCTTCGGGAAGACAAGGGCATCTCTTAACGGAGGCGAGTTGGAGTGAGTGACCCCCTTCCTGCCACCCATGCGTGGCTCTTCTCTCCCGGCCTCTCAACGCAATTCCCTCCGGCTGAGAGCATCTACCCAGCACCGAGCCGTCCTCTGAATCGTCAGTCTAACCTCGCCTGAGGCAAGTCAGCCACTGCTCCAGCGCTGCGCTCTTCCCTTGAAGGTAATCGCGGGCGCGGGCGTGGGCTCCCTTCCTATCTAGGAAGAGACGTCTCGCCCAGCCTTGGCCATTAGCTCTTCGTGGCACTTTGCAGCACGCAGCGGCTTTCCTGCTCACACGGCTGCTGACCCTGCTCCAAGGAAGGTAACCAGATAAAAGGGTGCAAATTAAACGCAGGAGAAAACGGCTGGAAAAAAAACTTTGGCGGTTGCCTGTATCCACTTATTTTCCATGCATATGATGGATCAGTATTTATTTTCCATAGCGAGCCTGGACTCTGGACAGTGCTGGAGAACAGATTATATGCTGTTCATGAAGGAGAGCCAGGATCTCCCGGGTTTTTGGGGTTTTTTTGCAGTTACAACTTTGTAGAACATGGCTGTAAAGGCACCGGCCACGGACGAACACCAAAGCACGTTCGCTCTGGTCACCCCCGCTAATCCCATACCTCTCGGGCCTCCAAGCGCTGATCCTCTTCCGTCGCTGCTTAATCCCAGCTGCAGAGCCCGCGAAAATAGCCCGCATTAAAGGGCCCGTGCTCGGAGATGCTCTTTCGAAGCGCCTGCTTTATGCGTGTGGTCAGTGCAGTCCTCGGCCTTTGTGTACAAGCCTGAGATCCGTCCGTGACTAATGCTGGTGGTGTTCTGACAGGATAATGTATGCTTCCCATATGGCGCTCTGTGCTCGCAGCAAAATAATCCCTGCCTATAAAATAGTAATGCAAAAAAACCCTCCCTAAAGCAGTTCTGGACTTCTTTACTTTTCAGTCCATTGTCTTGGATCAGTTTAACGGCACATGTCACCGTGTAAATGGAAGTAGCAGTGAGTTATGGACTTGTCTCACTCCAGCTAAAGCCCTCCCATAACTCATTCAGTCCTCAAGTACCCTAACGCCTCTGAATAACCCCCTAGTCCACTGGTCCCCTCAGAGAGTCTCCAATTGACTGGTGAGACATGCCAAGCTCTGCTCTGGCTGGCGGCTCGGTTTGCTGCAAATGAAACCTGTTTCGGGCCGTCTTCACGAAAGAACGACCAGGAGGTGACTTTTTTCCTCTCTCTTTCCAGCTGTGCTGTGGAAACCCTGAAAATCATGCTGACCCAGGGGGGCAGTGCAGACGTAACGAACGCCGTGGCCAGCGCGGACGGCTGGGACCTGATGAAATGCCCTGAAAGGCACCACGATGGGGTTGCCCTGCTGGCCAGGTAAGGAGGCAGCGCGCGTGCCCCCGCGGTTCGGAAATGAGGCCAGACCGATTCCTGCAATGGGGCCTGCAGGAGCGGGGCTGCCGGCGCGGGAAGCGGGGCGTCACGCCAAGGCAGAGCAGGAAGGAGAGGCTTCTGGGCCCACGTGATGGAGGATCCCTCTCTGGGTGTCTGGGCCAAGCGCGGCACAAGGGCTGGGGCACAGCAAGGGGCTCACAGACGGACCCAAGGCTGCCCTCCTCGCAGCGCGACATGGCGGGAGGGCCAGGGCGGGAGCTGGAACTCGGTGCCGCCGCAGGAGGCTCGCGAGAGCAGCTCGGGGTGTGAGTTGGCTGGAGGGAGGAGAGCACGGGGTGAAGAAGGGAGGCAAGGGCCACGAGCCTGCTCCGTGCGCACGTCGGATCTCGCAGCAGGACGCGGAGATGAGGGCGTGCAACCTCTGCCAGAGGCGGGGGCCGGGGCGAGGCTTCGCTGTGGGCAGGTGGTGCTGGGGAGGCCTGGCCTCCAGACCGTGGAGGGGAAGAGGGCGGAAGAGGGCTTCAGAGAGGAGCTCTCGCTCTCCCCTTCCGGCCCGAACTTGAGCCTCTAACACCCTGTGCCGTGATTGAGGGACCGGGCAGCTCTGAACCTGGTCCCAGCAGCAATGGGGAAGGCCGTGTTCATGGCAGACTCGTATCCAGCCATCCCCACACGTGGGCTCAGGCCTCCTTTCCACAGGGCAAGCCAGGGGAGAGGCGTCCCGCTGGACCCTGGCCCTTGCTCAGCGTGCAGGCTGCTTGCACGGGGCGAGCATTCGCACTCCAGGCGCAGGCTCCAGCACCGTCGCAGAGCCCGCGCCCTCCGAGCGCTCGGACCTGTGCTCTCTCCAGTGCGGGGGGAGCCCTCCCGGGCCGCGGCTGTGGGAATTGGGCAGGGAGCAGGAGCCTTCCAGTCCCTTGCCCGGTTGAGGCTGTGGGCGCGGGGCCAGTCGGCTTGCAACCAGGGGAGCTGCCCCACCTGGAAAGCCCTCGCCTGAGGCAAGGTGGGGCAGTTGCCCTCTGGCAGACGGGGGCAGCTCCGGGCCCATGCCCGCAGCATCGCCTCCGTTCACAGCCTGCGGTCTAGCCCAGGGCGATAACGCCCGTCTGACTCCAAGGCGGTCGGTCTTGCATGCTGCTTAACAGCCTCGTGTTTCCACTTCTAGCGCCATGGCCAAGCACGCCGGCCCCAGGCTCCCTCTGATCGTGAAGAACCTCCTCCCGGTGCTCAACAGCGTCTACGACATCCAGCGCATCACCACCACGGCCTTCTTCGCAGAGGTAGGCGCCACGCGGGGGCTGGCGGCACGCGGGAGGGCAGGGCACGGCTGCTGGGGTTGGCGCCATTGTCCGGAGACGAGGTCCGGCCGCCTCTCCGGCCCCCCCGCCCCTGCGTTAAAGGGACTGGCATGGAAGAGCCGAGGGGCGTCCAACTCTGAGCGCATCGCCGCGCGAGCCAGAACTCAATCCTCCTTACGTACCACCTTAAAGAATGAAGTGACTCAAGTCCTTTCCCCTCGCCGGGCAGCACCGGGGCCAGCAGACTGTAACCCTATCTCCCCGCGCATACCACCTTAAAACCCCGGGCTGCTCCAGTCGCTTCTGTTACATAAAGCAGCGCGCCCTGCCAACAACGCAGAACTGTATCCCTGCTTATAAACCACCCTTTAAATTCTCAGCTGCTGAAGCAGCCCGGGATTAGGGCCCTGTTTTTATTTTGTGTTTGGCTGCGGGAGGCGGACGGCCGGGGGCTGGAGCCCGGCCCAGAATCTGCTTCAGTTCTGGCGTGCGGTTGGCTCTCCGCATCCTTGAAGGGTTTAAAATAGCAGCTTTGCCTCACCGTGGAGCTGGAGGGGAAGGAAGCAGATGCCTGTGTCTCCCTCTCCCTGAAAGCTGATGAGGTGAGAGCTGCAGTCCCTTCGCTTGCGGCCGTGCCAGCGCCTGGGATGACAAAATGGAAGTGAAGGAGGAAAGGAGTGTCCTGGGCTTGGCAGCCGGAGCTTGCAGTATGGGGACGTGGACGACGGGCACTTCCAGCTGCCTGGGCGGCCACGCGCAGCCCCCTCCCCACCCCAGGTCTCTTCCTCCTCTCTCCTGAGGAAGTGCTCAGGCATGGGCCTCTCTTGTCCTGGACCCCGCAGTACGAGGGGAAGGGGCTCCACGGCTCGGGGCCGCTGCCTGAGTGTCACTAACTCCATCCTGGGAGCAGGAGCTATCCTTGGTGGCTGCCACGCTCCGGTATCTCACCACTCCTCTCCCGGGGCCTTCACCGCACCTGCCTGAGGCACGAGGGGTCTCGCGTGCCCTCTGGACGGCGAGGGGCAGGGGCCGATTCCAAGCCTGGAGCAGCTGGCCTGACCCGCACCAGTCTCATGGGGAGGGGAGCAGATCCTGAAGCCAGTGGCCTGGCACCATAGTGCGTCCAAAGGCTTCCTGAGCCATCTGAAGCTGCTGGGCTCCCCGAGTGTGCAGCTGGGTGCCGAGAGGCATGTGCCCAGGACATCCTTGCACTCCCGCAGGGTCTGAGATTGCCCGGCGAGCAAAGCGCTTTGGGCCAGGCACGCGGGAGCCAGGAGCGATGCATCTCGCCCCGAGCTCTGCTTCCGCCGGTCAGGCACCATCGCTGGCATGTGCTTGCGTAACCTGGCGGACAGGCGGTGATTTGCACTTGGCCCGAAGGGCTGGGAACGCGCTGGACCAGGGACAAGGAGCTCCTGCAACAGGCCATTAGAGCGTAAGACAGGCAGGGGCCTTCTGGTCGGATCCAGGCCCGGCAGGCCGCTCCGGTCCCGCTCAGGCACGCGTCGAGCTGCCGCAGATGTGAGCACAGCTGCTCCTCGCAGCCCTGCCGTCAAGCCGGGGCCTTTGATCGGCAGCCCCGGGCCCGAGCTGCCTGCAGCCCTCCTTCGGCAAGCACGCCTCGAACCCACCTCCCCGGGCTTGTCTGTGCTGACAGCGCTTGACAGCAGCTCCTGGCCAGGAACGTCTCCCTGTGCCTCGTCAGCTCTGCCTCCCTCTCCCGGCCTGCGAAGCAGCAGGCTGTACGGGAAGGATGTGCGGGGAGTTGAGACTGCAGCTGCTGCTTCGTCTCCCTCCAGCCCTGGATCTCTGAATAGCTCCCTAAAGCCAGGGGGCCAGTAGGATGATGTGCCCTCCCACCCCTACGCCCACAGCACGGGCCAGTGCTACCTGCACCCAGCCTGCATCTTCTCAGGCTAAAACAGCTGGACCATCCTTTGCTCAGGGTTGACCATCTGTTTTCTGTTCCTGTAAGAAGGGGGAGGCTTTTCTGCAAGCACCGCTGTGGTGGCCGGTCATCCCAGGAGCGCAGATCTACGCTGGAGACCTGGTCCAGCTGCGCGGCCTGGCAGCTGGCCTTTGCCTCTCCAGGAAGGGAGGATTTCTTAGGGGGACGGATCGATCTCTTGCTGGACCAGCCGCGTACTTGGGATAAAGTGACGGCAGCTTTCGAATGCCAGGCGTTCTTGGTCAGGTCCCAGCGCAGAGTGGAGGGGCAGAGAGAAATCTCTGGGATATCAGGCATGCAATTAGCATAAGAAAAGAAGCTGATTACTGGGAGATCAGGGCCTGTGAAAGGGAGGGGAGTGTTTGTTCCCACGTTCAGGCTTTGCAGGTGTTAGGTAGGTTTCCCGAGGAGCAGGGGCTGCTCTGGGAGAAACGCGCTCTTAATGGTCAGGCATGCATCTCCATCCCTTTATCTTTTTTTTCCCTATGAGTTTTTGTGGGGATAGTTGCTGTTTACTCCCAGCGCGTAGGTGCCGTGAAATCAAAACTCATGGGAGAAGTGATATCTTTTATTAAACCAACTAGGTATTTGCAAACAAACGGCTTTATTTATTTGCAAGCTTTCGGGCACAGTCGCCCTTCGTCAGGCCTGGGAGAGAGCAGAGATTGTGCGAGTTCTCCTAGGTAGAAATGCTGAGTGCGCTGGAGCAGATGCACCGCGTTTGCTATCCGGCGCATCACAAAGGCATGTGTAGGAAGCAGGGACTCTTGCTGGGGGTGTTGGTAGCGGTGGCAGCGGAGATGCGCTTGACACGTCAAGCGTTTCTTAAGGCTCAGGCTGAGTCCTTCTTGATGCCTGTTGGGCACTGGAGAATTTGCTTCTGGTGATGGCAGAACAGGGAGCGACCGTCTCAAGTTGCAGCAAGGGAAGTTGAGAAAATCCTTCCCAATATCTAACCTCACTAGGAGGGTAGGAAAGCACTGGGACAGGTTACCCAGAGAGGCAGTGGACTCTCCGTCCTTGGAGGTGTTTAAGACCCGGCTGGACAAAGCCTTGGCTGGGACGATGTAGTTGGGGCTGGTCCTGCTTGGAGCAGGAGGTCGGACTAGATGTCCCTTCCAGCCCTGGTTGTCTGTGATCCTGTGAGCTGGGCACGGTTGGAGGCTGTTTGAGAGCCAGGAGCGGAGGGGCCGGACTGTTTCTCTCGAGGTCTGATCTTTGTGGCGCGCAGGCTGCAGCTGCTTGGCAGTTCTTCGGATCGGCTCCGGCGCGGGGTGGTCGGTGAGCACCAGCCCCGAGCAGGGACCTGACAAACAGCGGCTTGCAGGTGAGAGCTTGTCTAACTATCCCAGCTGCGTAGCTGGTCCAATAAAAGACATCCCTGCCTCCCGCAGTTCCTGGCCCATCACAGCTACAATATTGTATCCCTCCAGCTGGTCTAATAAAAGAGATCCCGTCTACCGAAAGAGATCCTCCAGGAAGGCATTGAGGCTGCCTCCGACTACACGGCCTCAGCACCTCCCTCCCAGCATCCTGGAGCACCGTGCCTGGAGGAGGAGCCGAGCCGGGCCGGCAGGGCGGCAGCCTCCCAGCCGGGCAGACGGGTCCGAAGGCCCAGAGCTCCAGGGCCTGGCCCAGTTCGGGCCGGGGAAGAAGCTTCTGGCAGGGATGAGAGCCGACCGCCACAGGCTTGGTGCAGACCCGTTTCCCCAGCTGGAAGGGAGAGAGTGACCCAGGATCTTTTCTTGCCGCCTTGTCTCGGCTGGGAGGGGACCCGACGGGGGAGCTGCAAGACCAGGCGGTGTTTCTGTTCACACCCCACCTGCCGGACCTTGGTCCGTTAGCTACCGCCGTGGTCCTCGCCCGTGCCGAGGCCTACGGGCCTTACTCCTGCAGGGCTTGGGGGGTGCTTGGCTGGCCTTGCTGCAAGCCCTGGTGTTGGAGCCATGACTCGGGGGTGCCCCGTGGCAGACCTTGCTGCCCTGCAGCGGCCGGGAGAATTTGGCCCCAGCCTCTCAGCTGCGCGCTGGCTCCAAAACTCCCGCTCGGTTCTCACAAGCGTCTGAGCCATTTCCCGCTGCTGCGGGCAGGTGCCTGGAGTGAAGGCAAGGTGGGAAGTATCTGGGGAACTGGCCGGGCCACGGAGCGCACGGCTCCAGGGCAGGGGGAGGTCGGGTGTTGGGGTCTGTGCCACGTCACAGTGGGCACGACCCAGATCCAGGCCCCCGCGGCGTCGCCGCGCCACCCTGTTCACGCCGCGCTTCTCCTCTGCCTTCCAGCTCCTCAGCAGCAACGTGGTGAACGACCTGGTGCTGCTGGAGTCCATGATGGACAACATGACGGGCCGGCAGAAGGACCCCTGCACGACCGTGCGCATGCTGGCGCTCCGCGGGCTGGGCAACATCGCCTCCGGGTCGCCAGAGAAGGTGGGTGCCGCCCGTGGGGGGGCCAGCCCCGGTCCGCAGCCACCCGCGGTTCTCGGGGCGCATCGTTCCCAGAGGCAGGTGCCAGCGCTCGGCCCCGAAGTCTGGCTGGTCACTGGCCCGTCTGTCTCGCTGGGGAGAGTTAAGGCAGCCCCGGGCTATGGCCAGAGGCTCGGGCAGGCACTGCCGGGTTGAGCGGGGCCGCCTCTGAAGCCCAGGCTCTTGGCACAGGCTCGTGGCAGCCTCCTGCACGCACCGGTTCACTGAGCCCCCCATCCTGAGCCGAGTCGGGCACCAGGCGACGGGGGCTGGCTGTGGGGAGGCCGGTGGGTCGCAGTCGGGCTAAGTCGCTGCAGTTGTTCCAGTCTCTGCTGCGTCTGCTCGCTAATTAGCCATTGAAGGCCCAGCACACTCGTCTGCCCCTTCTTAGGGATGGGAGCGCGCCCGGCCAAGCCCTGTGGTTCCTCCTCGGCCCCTTGGCATGGCCCAGCACCCGGGGGCATGGCGGGTTCCTCCCAGCCCCTGCAGGAGGGCGGCCTGGGCTCCCAGCCGTCCCCGGGAGGGTCTCGGGGCACCTCCGAGACCTGGGAAGTGGCTTCCCTCCTGCGGGCCCGGCCCTGGCACCTCCGGCGCAGGCGCCTCGTGCTGCCGGGTCTGCCGTGGCCCCGAGCCGCCTGCGCTAACCCCTCTGGCTCCTGTACCTGCTGCCTAATCTTCCCCAGCTCATGGACTTGGCAAGCGCTCCGCTCCTGCGCTCGGGCCTCTGCCAAGCCCCGGGAAGAGGTCGTGGACAGTTCAGCCCTAAGGCAGACAATAAGCTACTGTGATCTGCCACTAAAATAGAAAGAGCTGCTAAAAATACCGCGCTGCTGGCGGAGCCGCGTCAGAGCCGTCGGCTCCTGCTCCTCGTCCTGGGGGAGCAGGGCAGAGCGCTCCCGGGGGCAGCCTGAACGGGCTTCTCGTCCATCCGCTGCCACCTGCACCCGCGCCCGTGTCTGTGCCCGTGCCCATGCCCGTGCCTGCCTCTGCAGCAGGGCACCCCACTAACATCCCGGGACCAGAACGGCTGCACTCGCGCCCCGGAGACGGAGCAGGCCCCTGTACAGTGGGGTAACAAGCCGCTTCAGGCCCCAGGCTGCTTGCACCATCGCGGTTTGTGGGCACTGATGTGGCCTGGTGGAAGGGAGATGTTTCGGGTCTCTAGAGATGCCCTTTCCCTTGGCTTGCCTTCGCAGTGCCCTGCCCTCTCCCACACCTGCTACCGAGAGGCTGCAGGGCAGCGATTCTCCGCGTGGGTGCTGAGCACCGCGGGGCGCGTAGAGCTCCTTTCTGCGGGGATGCGCTGCGGTGTTGGCACCACTGGGTTTGCAGACATGATTTGCAAGACGGGCCCCGAGGCACCGGGCATCCGTGGCGTGCAAGCGTTCTCACCTGCTGAGTTTAGCAGAGTGGTTTGCAACCGGCTCTGTTTTTCCGTTGTCAAAAACTAGCAAAAGCGGCACTTTCTGAGGGGGCTGGAGTCTGCCGAAGCTGAGAACTGCTGCTTGAAGGAGCGGGAGGACTGCAACCCAGCATCCTATCCTGGATCTTGCCCGGACCATTAGGGAAGAGCCGGCGGAGGTGGTGGGAACCTTGCGAGCCAGCAGTTGCGATACGATTGAAGTTGCGATCCTGAGGTGGTGAAAGCACAAGGTTTGCACAACTAAGATGCTAGGTTTGCAAAGGAGGCAGATTTAAACCGGCTCAAGGAGCTAGTAGGCACGGGGATAGGTTGAAGGACTAAGGCGCCCAGGAGGGCTGGGAGCCTCTGAGGGGCACAGGATTGGAAGCTCGACAAGAAAGTGGACAACTCGACAACGGACGCACACGAAGAATGGCAAGAGGCCAGCGTGGCTGCGGAAGGAGCTTCGAGGATGTCTCAAGCGCAAGAGGAGAAAGCAGGCGGGCACGGAGGGACGGGCAGGCCACCAGGAATAGCAGGAGCCTGCAGAAGGCAAAGATGAAGAGCAAACTGCGCCAGGCCAAGGAGGCCAAGGACAGCACGACGAGGATCCACAAGGATGCTGGCCAGAAAAGAGAGGCCAAGGAGCTGGGGGTCTGCCGTTAACGGGCCGGGGGAAGTCTTAGCAGATGTGGAGAAGGCAGAGCTGCTCGACACTTACTCTGCTTCAGTCTTCACTGATAAACCCGAGCTGCCCAGGCACCTCTGAAGGATTATTTGGATCGGGGGGGGCGAGAACAAGCGAGAGGGTTGGAGCATTTGACGGGCGCGAGTGAATTCCAGTGGACAAGGCCGGGCGAGCGTCCTGGCAGGGTCCCGAGGGACCGGCACAGATCTCGGGGCCCTTGGCAATGATCTTCATGGCGCTGGGGGGCGGGCCAGGTACCAGAGGGCCGGAGGAGGGCTGGCGTCGCGCCCGCTACGAGAGGCACGAAGGACCTGGGGACTATGACGGGGTCATCTCCGTGCAGCGCCGGCGCAGATCTCAGGGAGGCCGTTTGCAGGCGCTGGGAGGAGGAAGGCCTGGTCCCGAGCAGCCGGCAGGGTTTGACGGAAAACGAATCGTATCCAACAAACCCGACCTCCTTCCCTGACAAGCCCTGCTTGGCGGGTATCGAGCGTCCGGGCTGCGGCGCGGCTTCGACCAGGTCCCCCACAGCCGTCCCGGGAGCAGGTTGGAGAAATGCGGGCTGGACAGAGCTGCGGTGCGGCGGGTGGACAGCTGGCTCAACAGCCACAAGCAAAGGGCAGCGATTAACGGGTGCACGCTGGGATGGCAGGAGGTTTCGAGTGGGGTCCCACAGGGTCTGTCCTGGGCCCGGCGCTGCAGCGTGCTTGTTAACGATTTGGATGCTGGCGTAGAAAGCTTCTCGAACAAGTTTGCAGACAACACAGAATTGGGAAGGACTGTGAACACGTCGGAGGACGGCAGCACAATTTGGAAGACTCTTGACAGGTTGGAAAGCCGGGCTGGAGCTCAGGGGACAAGACGGGACAGCTCGGTCCTGACACATGCCAGCTGCTGCAGCTCGAGGAGAATCGTCAAAAATACAGATACGAAATGGGGGGCACCTGGCTGGACCGCCGCTCCGGGGAGAAGACCTGGGGGTCTTGGCAGACACGGACTTGACTATGAGTCCGTGGCATGATGCGGCCGCACAAAAGGCAGGAGTGGTTTTGGGCTGCATCAATGGCAGCACGAGGTGCAAGACATGGGAGGCGACGGTGCCTCTGCTCGGCACGGGTTAGACCGCGTGGTTTTGGGCTCCATATTTGAAATGCTGTGAAAGGAGGGAAGGTCCAAAGGCAGCGACAGAGGTGCTCAAGGGCTGGCAAAGCAAGTCCTCTGGGGAGAGGATGAAGCACCTGGGTGTGTTCAGCTTCTAGAAAAGGTGCTTAAGAGGGGACACAGCCGTGGTCTGCAGACACCCGAGGGGCTGCCGGCGAAGAGGGGAAGCGCCTTGTCTCCTTCTGCAGAGCGGAGGATGCGGCGCCACGGCTGGAAGTTGCAGCAAAGTGCGTTTAGACTGGAGGTACGGAAACACTTCCTCACTGGGGCTAGCGGGGCAGTGGGGCAGGCACCAGGAGAGCGCACAGCTTCCCGTGCTCGAGCAGAGGCTGGCCGGGCGCTGGCCAGGGGGGATCTGGGCGCAGCGATGCCCGTGCTCTGCTATGGGGATGTCCAAGGCTTTTGGGTTGTGCTGGTCGCCCCCTTCCCCTGTTCTATCTCCGTGTGTTGCCGGGTTTTTAACCTCCCCCCGAGCGCTGGGTGCTGCAGCGCAGGCTGGGGCTGGGCTGGGCCAATGCTCCTGCTGGCACCCACCCTGCAGGGTCTTGCCCCCGCGCTGCACTGGGGCAGGAAGGGGTTTCCCCCCCACTCAGACTGGTGCGCACTGGTGGGGGTTTCCCCTTCTCCTGCAGCGGGGGCACGGCCTGGGCCGGGGGTCTCTGCAGCGCCCACGACCCCCCGGCAGCAGCAGGAGGTTGGCGGCCGCGGCCCCCCTGCATCCCAGGGGCAGGGCGGGGGCGATGCCTGGGGCTGTGCCGTGCAGCTCTGAGGTGGCACACGGGGTTTGGACGGGGCTGATCCTGCCTCAGGCAGGGCTGGGACTGGATGCGACCCCGCAACAGCCGGCCGGACTTCTGTGACCGATCCTTTAAAAGCCGCGCGCTGGAAAACCAGAGCCTTGCAACGGCAGGTGCCGTGCCCACGCTGCGTGCGGCCCCTTCGTGTCTTGCAGCGGCGGGGCTGTCGCCTGCTCCCCTCGACGCGGGGCAGGGCTGTCGCCTGCTCTCCGCAGCACCGGCTTCTGCCTGGGCTGAGGGAGGGGCTGGTGGGGCACCTGGCCGGTACCCCACGTTCGCTGGTTCCTCGGGGCCCGATGGAGCCATTCGAACCCCTGGACCCCGGCCTCTTGTGAGCGCACCCTGCGGCCCGCCCGGCGCCCCCGCCCCGAGCCCTGTTCTCCAGAGTGTCCGGCCTCCCGGGCCAGGAGCACCGGTGCTTCCCTCGGTGAGCTCCGGCCCCAGGGGCTGGGGGGTCGGTGGCTCGTGGATGCGTCTGGGGCCTCGTTCCCAGCTCTGGGTTCGTGCAGCCGCCTGCGCTGGATTAGCAAGCCTGTCGGTCCAGATTTCCTCCCCCTGAAAGCGTTGGCGCAGCAATCGAGATGCTTCGCAGATTGGGCTTCTTTGGGCCTCGCTGGAAGGAGCTTTCTCCAGCTCTTGAATCGTTCTGGCTGTTCCCCGTCGACGACTCCGTGGTCTGCCAGCCAGCTCTTCGCCCCCCTCCCCAGAATATGTTCCTCATTAAGCAAGCACCTCTGTCGGACTCGTGCAGTCTTGACGGGGCCTGGTTTCCATAAAGCAGGGCGGGCACGCCTCTGCGTGCTGCTGAACGCGGCTTTGGCCTGTCTGCTACGCTGCCCAGCACGGATGTCATCCCGACGGGATCCCAGCTCTCGGGGCCGCCCCAATGCCCTCTTTGCACGTGGAGATGACACTCGCGCTCTTCGGGGCCTGCCCTGCCCTGCCATCCTGGGGTCCATTCGATGGACATCAGAGTGCCCGCGGCCACCTCGGCCAGCACCGTCGGTCTCCAGCCTGTGGGCTTTGTCAGAGGCCAATTCCTGGTAGACCTGGCTTGTCCCCTCGTGACTCCTGGATGTACTCGGTTGTGCGGCACGTCGCCCTGCTCCTTTCCGAATGCAGAACCAGTGTTGACTGCACAGTCCTGCCATTCGGCATCAGTAACGGCAGCTCTGTGTTGCCCCGTCCAGTCGTGGGCTACGTCCTTGCGAGGGGTTTTCCTGCCCGTCACCTTTCCATTGCTTCTCCTTCCAGCTGTGGGTCTTTCCCTGGCATCCTTGGCAGACACACGATCGTAGACAATGAGGTGGGAAGAGACCTCAGGAGGTCACATCTAGTCCGACCCCCTGCTCCAAGCAGGACCAGCCCCAACTACATCATCCCAGCCAAGGCTTTGTCTACCCGGGTCTTACAAACCTCCAAGGGTGGAGAGTCCACTAGCTCTCTGGGGAGCCTGGCCCAGTGCTTCATCACCCTCCTCGTGATACAGTTTTTCCTAATATCCAACCTCAACTTCCCTTCCTGCAGCTTGAGCCCATTGCTCCTTGTCCTGTCATCTGCCCCCACTGAGACCAGCCCAGCTCCATCCTCTTTGCAGCCCCCCTGCAGGGAGGTGAAGGCTGCTATTCAATCCCCCTCCGTCTTCTCTTCTCCAAACTAAATCAGCCCAGGTCCCTCAACCTCTCCTCACCAGTCCTGTCCCCAGCCCCACAACCATTTCCTTTCCCCTCCGCTGGACTCTTTCCAATGTGTCCACATCCTTTCTGTAGTGGGGCCCACAGCTGGACACAGGACTCCAGATGTGGCCTCCCCAGTGCCGAATAGAGGGGAGGAATCACTGCCCTCCATCTGCTGGCAGTGCTCCTCCCAACGCAGCCCAGGGTGCCGTTGTCCTTCCTGGCACCGAGGGCACACTGCTGGCTCCTGTCCAGCTTCTTGTCCCCTGTCCCCCCAGGGCCTTTTCTGCAGAGCTGGTGCCCAGCCCGTCACCCCCGCCTGCACCGGTGCAGGGGATTGCTCCTCCTCAGTGCAGGACTTTGCCCTTGTCCTCGTTGAACCGCATGAGATGTCTTCTGGCTCAATCCTCCAATGTGTCCCCAGGGGTTTATTACACTCATAGACCTGCAGAGCCATGGGGCGGGCAGGGAGCTGTGGGGTCGCATCCAGTCCCAGCCCTTGGAGGTGTTTAAGACTCGGGTGGACAAAGCCTTGGCTGGGATGATGTAGTTGGGCTGGTCCTGTTTGGAGCAGGGGTTGGACTAGATGTGGCCTCCCGAGCTCCCTTCAACCCTCCTTGTCTGTGGTGCTATGACCAAGGGGCCACACGAGCTAATGCAGGTAACAGGACAAGAATCCATAGTCCCGGCTCAGACCGTGCTGATACCGTCCAGTCTGGATGACCGACCTTCCCAGAGCCTCCATCGTGGACCTCAGAGGCTCGTCTTGGCCAGTGGTGCTTCAGAGGTGAAGGCAGACTCGAGTGCGAAACGGTGGAAGAAGTGAAGCATCTTGCGTGCGTTTGAGAGGGCACCGGTCCAGTCCAACAGCAAAGCCCGGGCTTTCCCGTAGGGTCGCCTGCTTACAGAAGGGCCGGCGCTGGCTGGCACCCACGTCCAGCCTGTCCGCGCTCCTGGAAGCGGGCGAGCACGCCCCGGTTATTGCAGTCCGTGCCATCCGGCCCAGTGACGGCGCGGTCTGTGTTGGTGCAGGGTACCGCAGCTGGCATCTGGGCCCAGAGCAAGGTGTGATGCCTCGGTGAGGAGTGGGGCAGCCCGGTCCCGTCCGTGAGCGGGGACAGGTGTGTCCCTCGTGGCTGCCCCGATGGTGGTCATTTTGCAGTGACCTTCAGTGCTCTGGCCCTATGACTGGTCTTGGGAGCCGGGGCTGCCGCTGACTCCCGTCTCCCCTCCTCCCCCAGGTGCGGAAGCATGGGGCGCAGCTCCTGGCCTCCATGATCAATGGCATGGACGACAAGGACGACCCGCACAACCTGGTGGCGCTGGAGGCCATGTCCAGCCTGTCCAAGCTCCTGGACCACGTGGAGGAGAGAGACATCCACTCCATGCTCCTCCACATCGCCATCCGCATCCGGCCCTTCTTCGACAACGTGAGCGAGCCATGGGGGGCCGCCCCAGAGCGGGTGAAGGGCTTGGGGGGGCTGCAGATATGCGTGGGGCACGGAGCTGTGAGCCGCAGGCTGCCTCTGCTCCCCGGCAGCTACTTATCGGGGCCCACAAAGCATCCCATAGCAAAGCCCCGGTTGTGGGAGCTAACGCAGGTGGAGGTCGGGGCGGGAGCTAGCGCAGGGGCATGCCCTCCTGTCCGGGGCTGGCCTCTGCTCTGGGCGACCCTGGCGCAAGGGGCGGCCGGGCCGGGCCAGGCCGAGGCACCAGGAACTCGGTCGCTTGGTGGCGGGAGGGCCTGGCCCCACCAGGACACGGGTGCGCCTTCCCTTGGAGCCCCCGGCGGGGCAGTGGGCAGGAGGGGCCAGGCGGGCTGGCGCTGGGCAGCTGCAGCGGTGCAAGCACGCCTCGTGCCCACCACCGGCGACACTGCCCCCCACTCAGGAGAGCCACGAGCTGCGCCAGTCGTCCATCCTCCTGTTCGGGAGCCTGACCAAGTTCAGCGAGGGCAGCTGCGAGGACGTCTTCTTCGAGCAGATCCTCAACGGGCTGGTGACGCTGCTGCTCCACCTCCAGGACCCCCAGCCGGAGGTGGTCAAGGCGAGTGCCCAGGGGCTTGGCCTGGACGCCGGGGCAGGGCAGGGCAGGGCAGGGGCCCGTGGGGCAGCCTGTCCACGGGGAGCTGGGCCTTGCGGGGGTGCGGGATACGCCGCTGCCCGGCGGTGCCTCATGCTCTAACCACTCCGCGCCGGGTCCGTCTCCCCCGCCGCAGGCCTGCAAGTTCGCCCTGCGCATGTGCGGCCCCAGCATGGGCTGCGAGGGGCTCCGCGACATGTTCCGCAACCACCTGCGGGAGGAGCGGGGCCTGCACTACGGCGAGTTCCTCAACCACGTCTGCAAGCACCTGGTGAGCGGGCGCTGCTCAGCCCTCCCGCGCCCGTGCCCGCCACCCAGGGCCACCCTGCAGGTTCCCGTGCCCGGTGGACGGGTGACGGCCCGTTGTGCTGACCCGCGCCCTGGAGGAGCGGCGCCTGCCACGGCTCTTCCTCCAGCGGCTCTGCGGCCAGCTCCGTCCCTTGCTCCCTCTGCACGTGGGCCTGCATCGGGCCCCGGCGCTGTGGGAGGCTGGGCCCTTCCCGCTGCCAGCGAGGGCGCTCGGATGTGCAGCGGTCCCACGGGGCTGGGCCCCCTCGCCATCGTGCTGCTTCTGGCCGTGCTGATCACGGGGTTCCCCTGACGCCGGCGGGTGCGCGGGGCAGCGGGCCTGGCGCTAGCCCTCGTGGCATTGCGCACGTGGGCTCCGGGGGAGCCCTGCCACCCCAGCGCTCTGCCCAGCTCACCCCCCGCTCTCCGCCCTAGATGCAAACCTACCCCGAGATGCTGCCTCGCCTCATTTCCACCAACCTCTTCTACTTCAAGAGCATCTGGCCAGACCTCCGCGCGGCTGCGCCCATGTTCATCGGTAAGGCTGCTCCCGGGCCGGCCCCTGCCTGTGTCCTGGATGCGAAAAGTGCCTCGGGGGTGCTGGGCCCCGACTGCCCCTTGCCATGTTGTGGGACTGGCGCCAGGATCCCTCGCTCTGGGGCCTGCAGTGGTGACTGGTTTGGGGCCTCGACAAGCGGGGCCTGGGGGTCAGTCCGCCCCAGCTCTGCGTGCGTGGCCTCATCCGAGCCATTGCAGAGCACGGCCCTCGCCCGCCGCTACCGGCTGCAAACACCCAGAGCACTTTCAAACTGCCCTGGGGGGCAAGGGCACTGTCCCCGTCATGGCCGGCAGGGGCAGGTGTTCATGCGCAGGCGACGGGAGACACGGCCAGGCTGACCCGACCCTCCTCTTGCCTTGCCTCCCCTCCCCTCCCGCTGCAGGTTTCCTCGTGCTGCACGTGGACCCCGAGCACTGCCGGCAGGTGGACCTGGACCTGCTCATTGCCGGTGAGCACCGGCGCGGTGCCCGTGGGGCTCCAGTATCGGCACGGGCGGATCCCTGCCTCTCTCCAGCTGGGTGCTGTGGCCCAACAGCGTGGGAGCTTTAAACGGGGCTCTGAACAAGAGTGGGGGGATCACTGGGTTACCTGCAGGGCCCAAGCCCCCGCCGCTCTTGCTGGCGAGGCGAGTTCCCCTGCGCCCAGCAGTCGGAGCCCGGTGCAAGCTCTCCCGCCCTGGTGCAGTCTCGGGCCCTGGCGCTGAACCTGTGCCTCGGTGGGGCACAGACTGGCCGTCCCGCAGCTCCCGCAGGCCCAGGGGTGACATCCGGGGGTCGTCCGTCCTGGCGGGCGCGGGCAGCGCATGGTGTTCGCTGGCGGTCCCGGCCGCGGCCTGGCGCCCGCTGCGACGAGGGCTGGAGACCGCGCCGCCCTCGGCCTCCTGGGCGCCGTCCCCGGGCATCCGGCCGGGCGCGCACGGCACTCGCCAGGAACGCCAGGCCTGCACGTCACGTGTCTGCCGTTAAAGGGCCCAGCTCGTGCTCGTTAGGGAGGGCTCATAAAGGCGCCGAGTGAGGCTGGTGGCATTTTGGAGCGGAGTTAAGTAATTTTCCTGGATTTTGGGGATTTTTTCCCTGTCACCAGTGACCTCATAGCATAGAGTAATGCATGGAAACTCTCAGCGCCTTCCAAGAGGGAGCTTAAAAAACACTAAAAAAGGAAAAACTATCTTTCCGCTGGCTCCCCGCGCCCGGCCAGAAGAAAGAGGCCTGTCTGTTTGAAACAAGGGAAAGCGAATCCGTGCGCGAGTGAGTAATCGCTGGAGCTGGCCGGCCTGGCCCGGCCTCCCCAGCTTCCCGTAGCGAGTGGATTAGCCGAGCAGGGCCGCGGGGCTGGCGTCGGGCCCCGACTTGCGGCGCTCGGTGGGCTTGGGTGCGAGGCCCCCGGGAGCAGGAAGCTGCGGGTGCGCGAATCGGCACCTCCCGGCGCGGCGGCAGGCGAGCGTGAATGGGCTCCTGGAAAGGTGGCGGTGCCGGGGCCGCTGGAGAGACCCCCTGGCCAGGCTCCTGCGGCCGCGAGCTGCTCCAGTCGCGGTGATGGGGCAGGGCCGCGCTGTCACGCTCCCACGTGGCCGCCTGCGAGGCCTGGCGGCGGGTCCTGCCTTGGCACTGACGCCCTGCGCCGTGGCCCTTCAACGCCCGTCCCCGGGGGCCAGGGGATGGATGCCCCTGGCACGGGTTGTACAGGCCCGATGCTGGCTGGGTGGAGGCCCGGCTGGGCCCCGCTGGCAGGCGCCTCCTGCTCACGCCTCTCTCCTTGCAGCCCTCAACCTGCTGCTGAAGGACCCGGTCCCCGCTGTGCGCATGAAGGTGGCAGAGGCTCTGGGCCGCCTCGTCCGCGTCCTGTGAGGCCTCCCGGCCCCCGCTCCACCAAGCAATACGGTCACGGCCCTGACCCGGAGATGCCGAAGCCGCTCCGTGAGTCACGGCCACGTCTTCCCCGCGCCGGACTCTGCTCCCCCGTCTCCTGCCGCGGCTGTGGGGAGCCCGCGCCCACCCCTCGCACATCACGCTGGATCAGCCTGGCCCCCGTGGGGGTTGACGTCCCTGCCAGAGGCTGGGGTTTACCCTCCACGCTGCCCAGGAAGCTGCCGGGGGCTTCTCTGCAGACACGTTCGCACCCGCACGGTCCCTAGCTCACACGGGCACGCGTCTTGCTCCCGGCGCTGATGGCACCTGCAGGCTCCTGGACATGGAGAGCACCGAGGACCCCTCACCACGGCTCGCGCGCACGCCTCCCCTCCTCCTGGCGCTCTGTGCGGCCGCACTCCTGCCCCCGGTGCCGGCCCGGGGCTGCCCGGGAGCTCTGCTGGGTGCATGTAGCTGCCCCCTCGCACCCAGCACCTGTACATAGACCAGACTGGACTTATTTTTTAAATAAAGTGGTTTTGCTTCTCCCTGGGTTTGGCAGCGTCTCGCTGGGGTCTGCCTGCCGCCTCGCCCC